>NW_022589728.1:29029666-29037617 GCF_004348235.1 Phoca vitulina
GAGAGGGAGGAGGGTCAGAGGGAGAAGCAGACTCCCCGCCGAGCAGGGAGCCTGATGTGGGACTTGATCCCGGGACTCCAGGACCATGACCTGAGCCGAAGGCAGTCGCTTAACCAACTGAGCCACCCAGGCGCCCAAAAGAAATAACTGCACATATTTATATACATACTAACATAAATTTACATGTTTATTGTGATATTATATAAAGATACAAGTTCTTCAAAATAAATATATCAGATGCTAACTGCAATAATTTCTAGATAGGACTAAGTTTTCTTTATATTACTTATTACAGAAAATCTAGAACAAAGTCTATGTATTACTTTAAAGTTTCAATGTACATTAAATACATATAACTTTCATGCATATGAGGACATTCAATATATAGCTTGGAATTAGAGGCTATCAGCGCCAAAAGAAACATGAACTATCAACTACTAGTCCAACTGCCTCACTTTACATGTGAGTACCATACCTGCTATTCAAAACTACGTAATATGGCTAAACAGTGATTCTTAAATGCAAGTTGCTTCAGAAGATGGAAAGTAGATAGAAACATTATTTTAAGACTTGAAGGAAACATACGGCAGAAAAACAGAAATACTCAGGAAACCTCAGTTCTATGACCAACTCTGCCATTAAATAGCTAAAAAATCTTGAATAAGTCACTTAAGTCTTAACTTTGTCTTCTTATTTGTAAAAGAAAAAAATTGGATTGGATACCTACAAATTTTAGTAATAGGAATTCTTAAATATTCTAAAATGTAAAAAGGATTTTATAAATAAACATTATAAATGGAAGACAATTTCCTAGTAAATATTGGAACATATGCTCAACAATTTCTTAGTGAAGGGGCATGATAAGAAAAAAAAAGTTTAGCAATCTCTATAATAGAGGTATATCATAGTAGCAGGAGAATAATTATGCTAGATAGGGAGAAACAGAATTACAAGAGGAGGCTGGATAATCAGTTAGTGGCTGTCTGTCCCTCCCTCTGAGATGAGCTTGAGCCACACCCTCACAGATGCTGGGAGGGAAGTGGAGAAAAAGACACAACCTGGGACCCAAAGGATGCCTTAAAGGTTTCTAGTAAGACAGAGGTTGTCTGACCAAAAGATAAGGCATGCAGGTATACAAATGGAACTGTACTTCCAACCATTCTGGAATATGGGACACTTCTAAAACTGAATTAAATGCCATCTTCTAAGATCCTAATTAATACAGTACTATACAGTTTCTTTCTTTTAATTGAAGTATAATTAACATACAGTGCTATATTAGTTTCAGGTGCACCATGTAATGATTCAACAATTCTATACATTACTCAGTGTGCATCACAGTAAGTGCACTCTTAATCCCACATATCTATTTCCCCCACCCCCACCCACTTCCCTTTTGGCAACCACCAGTTTGTTCTCTGTATTTAAGAGTCTGGGTTTGTTTGGGGGTTTTTTGTCTCTTTTTTCTTTGTTCATTTGTTTTGTTTCTTAAATTCCATATGAGTGAAATCATATGGTATTTGTCTTTCTCTGATTTATTTCACTTAGCATTACATCTTCTAGTTCTAGTATTATGCAATTTCTTTAATAACAGTCATCACATTTAAAATCAATTGTTAAATGTTTGTCCTCTTTGCTGTACTTCAAGATGGAAAAGGAGATATCTGTCTTGTTCACTACTAAAAAAGTTTACATAAATATATTATCTTAGTTCTGGAAGACAAATAAATAGGATGGATGTATTTCCTGACTATTCTTTTTTTTTTTTTTTTTTAAAGATTTTATTTATTTATTTGACAGAGAGAGAGAGACAGCGAGAGGGAACACAAGCAGGGGGAGTGGGAGAGGGAGAAGCAGGCTTCCTGCGGAGCAGGGAGCCCGATGCGGGGCTCGATCCCAGGACTCCGGGATCATGACCTGAGCCGAAGGCAGACGCTTAACGACTGAGCCACCCAGGCGCCCTATTTCCTGACTATTCTTAAAAGAACCTTCTGAAATCAATCTTCATCCTATCCATGGCACCATCCCTTTCTGTTACCCAAGTTCCAATGTTTAACAAACTCAATAGTCAAAACATGTTTTCAGGGATCTGCTATAAAATGCACTGCTATCTACTTTTACTTTTTATTCTAACCCTGCACAACAAAAACACAGGGACAACAAATAAATAAAGTCCAGAAGAACTGCCCAGGACAGGAATTGGCTCATAAACAGGCACTCAAAAAGTCCCTAGGGTAAGGCTGTGAACTCAAGGAGATGAGAGACTACCAAAATGGTTCCACAGGAATACAACTGTAAGAAGGGTTGTCTAAATTAATTCTGAGCTATCTGGGGTTGGTTCTCTTGATTCAATCTAAAGGCATTAGTGATCCCATTTCCACAATAAGGGACACTGTTCCTCCATGGTGTACACTGGCAAAGCAGTTTCTTAAATTAACATCTGTAGACACCTATAACCAAGTGGCTATAGAAGGCAAGGCTTTGTCATGGGAAGTAACTTCTGCCTCCTATCAATTAGGGTAAAATACAAAAGTATAAAGTGTGCTGTTAAGTGAACTGGAAAATGATAACCTCAGGGCTTTAAATTCCCAGCTAAAGGTTAACATAAGGGATCTGAAAGCATCTATAACTGTCCTAAAAGAAATCTTT
This sequence comes from Phoca vitulina, assembly GCF_004348235.1. Classification (NCBI taxonomy): domain Eukaryota; kingdom Metazoa; phylum Chordata; class Mammalia; order Carnivora; family Phocidae; genus Phoca; species Phoca vitulina. Next base: position 29,032,316 of record NW_022589728.1, read on the forward strand.
ATCTCCTTTAGCCTCAGGCCCGAGATTTTAAAAAAAACAAAACAAAACCACAAAGTCTAATTCTGCTGATGGCTGAATGACAAAGCAAACTGAGTTCCCAATTTCACAGATTCTCTAGTGTTAAAATTGGGGCATTGATTAGGAAGGTAGTGGTGAATCCTGAAAATCAGAATGGGAATATGGGCAGATGCTGAAGAACCTGCAGACCCTAAGCCCCTAAACTCTGCCAAGTATCCTTTGCTGGTAGAAGAAGCCCTTCCATCCCAATCTGAGGAGGTTAGTCTTCCCTTTCCTGAATTACCTGCAATGGTCTACCCTGAGGTAGTTGCAAGCACCCATCTCTCCCACTTCTCATTGCTTGTAGACCTGCACTGTTCGATACGGTATTCGCTAGACACATGTAGCTATTCAAATTTAATTAAAATTAAATAAAATTTAAAATTCAGTTCCTAAATTGCACTAGCCACATTTCAAATGCTCAACAGCCATATGCAAACAGCCCAGATAGTATAGGAGATTTCCATCATTACAGAAAATTCTATTGGATAGCACTAGATCTATCACCAAATTCAACTCTCAGCAGACCCCAAGGGGTGAGATACAAAGTATAGTCCATGAAGAGGTACAGTACACACCAAAAGAACTGCATGATTTTGTTAATTTATATCAATATAAACTAAGAATCTGTAGGGGAATGGATCCTAAGGGTACTGAGTCAGAATGAAGGGAAGACAGTATTGCCTTGGGCCAAATTTACTAGTATGGGCTTACTCAGCAGAGATTCAGATACAATAAGTTAGCTTCAGAGGCTAGGCATGGCTTTTAATAGTTTACTTGGTTGGCTGAATCAAACCTGAACCCAAAGACAGACTACACTATATGAAGTTGAAATACCAGAACTTCCTTAGTATATCACAGAGGAAGGTATCCAAATGCTTGGAGAAAATAATAGAATGTTGAAGTGGATTTATCATTTATGACCTTTTCACCTAGCCCTTACTGTGGTCCCTAGCAGGATCTATAAGATACTCAGTTCACCGAAGCTAAGGGGTGAGGGGAGCACCAGCTTTTCTGAATTGTTGTGTGGTGACTATTCTCCGCATTAGGACTGATTGGTGGGAACTGCTTCCAATAACAGCTCTCTGAATTCAGTGGAGATAATGAGATCATGGTTTTCCAGAAGTCAGGTCAGCACTTACCAGTCAATAATATGATGGGCATGGTTATCATTATTCGAGAGCGCCTCAACAGTAATCAAAACAGTCTGACTTGAAGAGCTCTTTGGTGTTGGCTGATTGATTAAGGTGTCCCAGAAATGAAATAGATGGGAAAACTCTATAGTTCTAATGAACAGAAGTCTGGCCTACATCACCACAACTGACTGTCAGGGCCACTCAGCAAATTCCCAAACCTGAACAAATTCCCAGACACTGAGTCCTCTGAATGAAGAGAAGATCATGTCCCGTTGAGGAAGGATCCTGCTACATAGTTAAAAAAAAATTTTTTTATTAACATATAATGTATTATTTGTTTCAGGGGTACAGGTCTCTGATTCATCAGTCTTACACAATTCACAACGCATAGCTAAAAATTTATACTGCCAATCTTCCTACTAGCTTTCCTAAAGAGAGTGATGACTATTTACCAGGGTGTCCACTGGGGAAGGAGAAATAATCACACTTTCCAAGGATTACATGAACTGACATAACTCTTCAGACTCAATTTGCTTCCAGTCAGAATAGAGGCTTATGGTGGGGGTCACATGATTAATGGGAGTTTTAGCTCAGGCCCATCCCCTGAACTCACTGTGGTTATCTCTCCAGTTCTAGAATGCATAATGGGAATAGAATTACTCAGCAACTGGCAGAATGCCCACCTTAGTTCCTTAATCTGTGGAGTGAGGGCTATTAAGGTAGGAAAGGAGAGGTGGAAAATACTAGAACTTCCCCTGCCTACAGAACAAGTAAATTGAAGGCAATACTACATTCCTGGAGGCACTGCAACGATTAGTGCCAAGGACCTAGAAGATGCAGGGTGGTGATTTCTACCACATCCCCACTTAACTTGCCTATGTGGCCCTAAAGAAAACAAATGGATCCTAGATAATGACAATTTTTTATCACAAACTTAATCAAGTGGTAAGTCCCACTGCAGCTGTTGTTCCAGATGTGGTTTCATGGCTGGAGCAAATCAAATATCCCCCAGCACCTGGTATGCGCTAACTGATCTGACAAATGCTTTCTTTTTCTAGATCTGCTAGTAAAGACTATATACCTCAGAGTTATACCAATTCACCAGTTCTGTGTCATAAACTGGTCGACAAGGACTTTGCCATTTCATTCCACAGGATATCATGTTGGTCTATTACACATACTTATTGGCCCCGGAAGCAGAAAGTTGCAACTACTCTAGACACATGTATTCCAGAGGGTGGGAAATAAATCTCACAAAAATGCTGGGCCTTGGTGAAATTCCTAGGAGGCCAGTGGTCTGGGACATGTCGAGATGTGCATTTTTTCCACTAAGAACAATGCACAGTACTTACTAGGTCTCTTTGAATTTTGGAGGCAATAAAATACCTTATTTGGACATTCTTCTCCAACTCTTTAAGTAACCCAAAAAGCTGCCTGTTTTGAGGGGGCCCAGAATAAGACAAAGTTCTGCAACAGGTCCAGACTACCAAGCAAGCTACTCTACCACTTGGGCTTTATGACCTGGCAGATGTGGTAGTATTTCAAGTATCTGTAGCAGAAAAAGATGTAGAATGGAGACTTTGACAGACCTCACTAGGTGAATCATAATGCAGAGCTAGAGTGGTCCTGAAGGACAGTGGTAAAAGAATAGCCTCCCAATGGGCAGAACTTTGAGCAGTGCACGTGATCGCTTTGCCTGGAAGGAAAGACAGCCTAAGGTACGGGTCTATATTAATTTGTGTAAAGTGACTAATGATTTTGCTGGATGGTCAGGGATTTAGAAGGCACATGATTGAGAAATAGATGACAAGACAAGGTCTGGGAAAGAGATATGTGGATAGACCTCTCTTGAATAGGCAGAGTGAGAAAATAAATCAGTCACATGTAAATGATTTCTTTAGCAAGAAGGAATCTTAATAATCAGGGGATGATAACCAGTCCTGTGGATGTCATCCTCTTTCCCCAGCTATTCCTGTCCCCCACAAATGGGTTCAAGAACAAAGCTGCTACAACAGCAGGGATGTGCTTCTGTCTTAGTGGTAGAAGGGGTATCTCAACACGTCCCAGACTGTTAGCCAATGAAAAATTTCACCAAGGTGGCAGGTCCCTGAATTTCTGTGGAATGGAGGTTATGCATGGATTCAGAAACATTGACTTCTACTCACCCATGTTGATCTGGCTACAGCCACTGCTAAATGACCAATCTGCCAACAGCAGAGACCAAAAATAAGCTTCCAATATAGCATCATTCCCTGAAATGATCAGATGGCTACCTGGTAGCAGGTTACACTGGGCCATTCTATATAGAAAGGAAAGTGATGTAGTATCACCAGAATAAACACTTACTCTAAATATGGATCTGCCTTTCTACCCACAAAACTTCTTTCAAAACCACCATAAACTAAGAGAATCTCTTATTCATTGTCATGGTATTCCACACTTCTAACCAAAGAAATCATTTTACAGGAAATGATGTGTGATAATGGGCTCATCTTTATGGAATTCACTGGTCTTACCAGTGCTGGGCCTGACAGACTATGAAATAATCCTTTTTCTAAAAAAAATAAATAAACTTTCTATTTGAGATCATTGTAAATTCCCATGTAATTAAAAGAAATAATACACAGAGATCCCTTCCATCCTTTACCCAGTTCTCTCAAGGCTAACATCTAAGACCAGGTAAGATACCACAACCAAGAAACTGACAATTAATGCAATCCACCAACAGTATTCAAATTTTACCAGTTTTATATGCAATTACTTGTATGTGTATTTAGTTCTACACAATTTTATCATATGTGAAGACTCATGTATTCACCACCACAGTCACATTACAGGCAGTTCCATCATTGCAAGGATCCCTCGTGTTGCCCTTTTGTACCTCCCCATCTTTCTTCTAACCTCCACCCCTATCTCTAACTCTTAGCAACCACTGATCTCTTCTCCATCTCAATAATTTTGTCATTTCAAGAATGTTATGAACAGACTTACACTATATAACCCTTTGGAACTGGCTTTTTTCACTCAGCATAACACCCCTGAGAGTCATTTAAGTTGTTATGTGTATCAATCGTTTGTTTCTTTTTACTTCTAAGTAGTATTCCATGGTATGGATGTACCACAGTTTGCTTTAATCATTCAACAGCTGAAGAACATATGGGTTGTTTCCAGTTTTTGGCTATTACAAATAAAGCTGCTAAAGACATTTATGTACAGGTTTTTATATGAATATGAGTTTTCACCTCTCTGGGATAAATACTCTGTGCACTTGTGTACACGTATCTCTTTTGGTAGAACCCAACCATCTCAATTTGGGTAACTGGCCAAAGAGGAGCTGCTGAACTGCTGACTCCAAGAATGGAAGTCTACCACTCATCTGCCAGTGGCCAAGAGCAGAGTGCTTTAAAAAGCAAGGCAAGGGGCACCTGGGTGGATCAGTCGGTTGGGCATCTGCCTTTGGCTTGGGTCATGGTCCCAGGGTCCTGGGATCAAGCCCCACATCGGGCTCCCTGCTTAGCGGGGAGCCTGCTTCTCCCTCTCCTCTCTGCTTATGCTCTCTTTCACTATCTCTGTCTCTCTCTCTCAAATAAATAAAATCTTAAAAAAATAACAAAATAAAAAGGCAAAACCCAAACGAATCAACTATTTAATTTTATTCCCAAATCCCTACAAACCAGGCTCCACTCAACTGTGATAGTTTATTTCCTTTATTATTTAATGCCAACAGATAAAAACAAACTTAAGGGAACATAATCATGTTATAAAAATTATTATTAATATAGGGGCGCCTGGCTGGCTCAGTTGGTAGAGCATGTGACTCTTGATCTTGGGGTTGTGAGTTCCAGCCCCATGTTGGGTGTAGAAATTACTTAAAATAAAAAAACTCTTTGGGGCACCTGGGTGGCTCAGTCGGTTAAGTGTCCAACTCTTGATCCCAGCTCAGGTCTCGATCTCAGGGTCCTGAGTTCAAGCCCCACATTGGGCTCCACACTGGCTGTGGAACTACTTTAAAAAAAAAAAAAAGGAGAAAAAAGGTCTTTTTTTTTTTTTTAAAGATTTTATTTGTTTGACAGAGAGAGACACAGTGAGAGAGGGAACACAAGCAGGGG
>NW_022589728.1:29037717-29141001 GCF_004348235.1 Phoca vitulina
TTGTTTGACAGAGAGAGACACAGTGAGAGAGGGAACACAAGCAGGGGGAGTGGGAGAGGGAGAAGTAGGCTTCCTGTCAAGCAGGGAGCCCGATGTGGGACTTGATCCCAGGATTCTGAGATCATGACCTGAGCCGAAGGCAGACGCTTAAGGACTGAGCCACCCAGGTGCCCCCACGGAGAAAAAAATCTTAAAGAATGCTTTAAAACATTTTTAAAAATTATTATTATATAATTAAAAGAGCAAATTTTAATATAATCTTTAAAAGAAAAATAAAACCCAAACACCTTAAAAGAATAGAGATTTCTGAGCCTAAGTGAGAGTTAATAAAGATACACAAAGTTAATGCTGATTTGGGAAGTCATAAAAGACTCTCATAGGGTATGATCAGATCATATGACCACCCATGAAACAAAATACATACAGGATATAATATATTTATCTTTTCTTTTAGGAACTGTATAGTATTAATTATAAGTATATTATAGGTGTTGACTTTTCCCTAGACATTTATACCTACCTCAATTCACTCTTCCGTTGTTTTTATATTAACTGGTAATTTTCTCTAAATATGCTTTGAAAATGTTAGACTCCACTGTGAAACTAAACATTTCAAAAGATTTTTCTTACTAACTCAGGATAACTCACCTAGAATTTCATAATGTAAAAACCAGCTGGCCCCACAGCTAAAACCATAAATATTTTTCAACATTCCTTTCCATAATTATTTTTAAAACATTGGTATAATTCTTAAAGTTGTCAATATAAAACAGAAGAAAACAAAAGTTTAAATAAAATACAGAACATTGCTACTATATGAATATAGTAGGCTTAAAATTTACACTAAAAATAAGCATTTTTTCCTTGATATTAAGACAAATCCTTTAAATAAGCTATATTTTGGGATTTCCCAATATTCTGAAAGAACAAAATATCTGATTTATATCCAGCATCTTGAAATAAAAAATATCAATAAGAAATATTCATGAAAAAGTGAAAAATAACATTTTTTAAAATCTGCATGAAACGTAATATATTGCTAAAATAAAACTATAAACTGTCTTATAACATCAGTATTCTACATAAATAAACTAAAATAGTAAAATGTTATTCTTTACCTTAAAAGAATAAAATGTTCTACTGTGTGGTCTCGAAAACTCTTGCAAACCATTTTTCAATGAGCTGCAAGTCATATGCTACCCTCTACCGTTAAGATACAGTATTAGTCACAAAGCAGAAAACCAAATATTTGCTCAACTATTGCCACCTTGTGGCTATAAGATAGGTCATCTGCTATTGCAGAGCTTCCAATTGGCTTAACAGATTCTACAAATCTCTACTGTCTAAGATTAGACATAAGAGCATCAGAGGTTTTAAAGTACTTCTTTAAAAAAAAGAGGAAAAAGTATCTAAGTTAAAAAAATATACTTAGCAAACATTTACCTGGTCCTCTAGACATAAGAATGTGTTATGTTGGTTACAAAAATGAAAGGAATTGGTCCCTACCCTCAAAAACCAAACAAATAAAAAACTAATTGAAGAGATAGCGGCACAAACCAGTATTAAAGGTAATAAACCAAAGAAAAACAGAAATGGATAAGTGAGCATGGGATGAGTATGGCACCTACAAACCCCCATACCGAACAATGGCATTTCAGGTCATTTAAATTTGAGATCCCTTTAGCTAGTAGCTTCAGTGAAATCTTAGGATAAGTATTTCATGACAAACTGCCCTTGATAAAATTCCTGTCTGCAGGGGAAGATTCCTTTTGAGGATAACTTGCGTAGCTCTTACTGAGTATCACTTACTTCTGAGGTGCCCATACACATACCGAAGTTGGCACTCTAAGGATAAGAATGAAATCAATGGGTAAAACTTCAACCTATATTGTTGACTATGCATATATATTGTTAAATCTAATAATAGGCCACCCAAGATATTATAACTGTGTAAGTTTAATTCCAATATAAATCAACAAATATATATTCAACTCCTAACTTATGTAAAGGGTGAATAAAAAATGATCCCTGATCTCCAGGAACTACAATCTAAAAAACAGGCTAGAACAAGTTCTTAAATGACTTCAGTATAACCTAAGAGTTGTGTGTGTACCATAAAGGGAATATAAAACAAAGCTCCAGGACTTTCAAAAGGAGTTTCATCTGGTTGATGAGAGAATAAACAGCAATGGAAGAGGTGATTTTTATAATGGAATTTGAAGGCAGGGAAGCTAATTCCAGGGGGAAAAGCAAAGACAAAGAAACAATGATTTGTTTGGGCAACAGCGAAATATTTATTTTCACACAGAAAAATTTTTGAGCAGAAACCATATATAAATGAAAATTACATAGAATCCCAATATATATGACATGTATTTTGTTAGGATAAGTCTATTTTGTTAGGATAAGTCTATTTTATGGTTCAAATTGATAGCATTTACTTATTATGAAGTCAAAAAATGTGAACATGCAGTTATTTTGATAAAAAGCACAAGTTGATATCAGTGGTGAGGAATAACAACCCCAGGTCCCACTTTCGGAATAACAACCCTAGTTCCCAATTTCTGTATTTTGTTTTGAGGGCTCAATATCAAGAAATACCCCACATGAGGGAAAAAAAAATATCCCACATGGATAGAGGTGAGTAAACAGGCATTGTCATGCACTCTAAGTGGGAGTGTGGTACAAACAGGTTTTCTTTATCAAAACTCAAACCATCTATACACTTTGACCCAGCATATAACCCATAAGTATGCAAAAAATAAGTAAATGCTCACTGTAGCACTGCCTGTATTAAAAAGAAAAAAAAAAAGAACAAAACAGAAAACAACCTAAAGTTCATTAATGAAGGCCTGGTTAAATAAATTATGCTACACCCATACCATGGAATACCAAGCAATTTTTTTTCAATGAGGTATATACACATTATACATATGCAATAAGGAAAAATATTCAAAGTTATACTTAACCTGAAAACAGCAATTTTCAGCACAGCAACTAAACTATACTGAGTGCTTATTAAGCATCAGGCACTTGTGCTAAGTGTTTAAATAATAAATTCAGTTAATCTCATAATAACTTCATGACAAAGAATTTTTACAAAAAAGGAAACAAAGATATACAGATATTAAGTAATTTCCCAAGAAAACACAGCTAGTAAATGACAGAAGAACCAGGATTCAAACTGAGACTATCTGAATCCAGAGTTTACACACTTAAACAGTAATAATATAATTCAAAACAGTACCAACCAATTTGTGTTTGGGTGTAGAGATTACTTAAAAATAAAATCTTTCAGGCACGTCTGGGTGCCTCATTTGGTTAAGTGTCTGACTTTGGCTCAGGTCATGATCTCAGGGTCCTGGGATCAAGCCCCATGACAGGATCTGAGCTCAGCAGGGAGTCTGCTTCTCCCTCTTCCTCTGCCCCTCCCTCTGCTCATTTCTCTGTCTCAAATAAATAAAATCTTTAAAAATCATACCAAAACAAATCAAATCTTTAGGGGCACCTGGGTGGCTCAGTCAGTTAAGTGTCCAACTCTTGATTTTGGCTCAGGTCATGATCTCTGGGTCATGAGATCTTGCCCCATGTTGGGCTCTGCACTGGGCAAAGCCTGCTTAAATTCTCTCTCCCTCTCCCTTTACCCCTCCCCTGTTTTCTCTTTCTCTCTCTCTCTCTCTCAAAAAACAAAAAATAACCATCACCACTACCACCAACAAAAAATACACTCTCAAGTTATTCCCTATGATCTCCTTATTTGCTGCAAATAAAGTTTCTTTTGTGTAACAACTCCAAACAAAACAAAACAAAACCAAAACCAAAACCAAATCAAACAAACACATTCTCCAGCCTGGAAAGCAAGGAAAAGGAAAGGGGGGGCTTTTACATTTCCCATTATAATCTTCAATGCTATTTGAATTTCCTTTTTAAAGTAAGCAAATATTTTTATACTTTTTCAAAAATTTTGACCATATGACAACAGTGAACTTGATTCATCTTGCAAACTAAGGATACTCTCCAATTAATTGGATCCAGAAACTTCAAAAAGTGAAAGTTTCTTCACGAAGTTGAATCTCTTTCAACACCTCACAACTGCTCATATTCATCATCATAAATATGTCAGAAAAGCACTAAAAACTTCCAATAGCACTAAAATTAAAACTAATGTGGTATTTTCAGTTTCATTACCCTTAAAATTGTTTTGCTCATTATTCTGGATAAGCACACCTAACTGATATGCTGAAACCTATACTATTCTTAGCTATACAACTGTTTTTGAGCAATAACACACAGATCTCAACTCAAAGACAACACAGCAAAATTAATAACACAGGAAACAACAAATGTTGGCGAGGATGTAGAGAAAAAGGAACCCTCCTACACTGTTAGTGGGGATGCAAACTGGTGCAGCCACTCTGGAAAACAGAATGGAGGTCCCTCAAAAACTTAAAAATAGAACTACCCTATGATCTAGCAATTGCACTACTAGGTCTTTACCCAAAGGATACAAAAATACAGATTGGAAGGGGTACATGCACCCCGATGTTTGTAGCAGCATTATCAATGATAACCAAGCCATTGAAAGAGCCCAAATCCATAGACTGATGAATGGATAAAGAAGATGTGGTATATGTGTACAATGGAATATTACTCAGCATTCAAAAACAATGAAATCTTGCCATTTGCAAGGACATGGATGGAGCTAGAGCGTATTATGCTAAGCGAAGTCAGTCAGTCAGAGAAAAACAAATACCATGATTTCACTCATATGTGGAATTTAGGCAACAAAACAGATGAACGTGTGGGAAGGAAAGAAAAAAAGAGGAGAGAGGGGAAGGCAAATCCTAACAGACTCCTGACAATAGAGAACTGAGGGTTGATATAGGGAGGTGAGTGGGGAATGGGTTAAATGGGTGATGGGTATTAAGGAGGGCACCTGTTATGATGTAAGTGATGAATCACTAAATTCTACTCCTGAAAGCAACATGCTAACTAACTAGAATTTAAATAAAAATTTAGAAGGAAAACAAACAAAGACAGCCCAGGATAATGAAGTTCAAATATGCACTATGTGTACTATTCATTCATTCACCCATTTGGCAAACATTTATTAGTGCCCATTTATTACATCAAGCACTGTGCTAGGTGCTGGGGATATAACAGAACAAGACAAACCAGGTTTCTATCCTCTGAAATTTATATTCTAGTGGGGAAAAAAGCCAGGAAAAGCTTTATTCTGAAGTATGCACACGTTTCTCTGAAACGACAAGCTCACATACTAATGATTACAAATGACCTTAAATTAGGATTAAACAGAATGGCATGTGCATATTTTTTTAATTAAAGTTTAATTATTATTAATTATTTAGGAAAGCAGTGGATTTCATTCAAAGAACTATGCAATCCTGGAAGCATCTCTCTCTGTGAAACTATTCTCAGAAGGCAGGAGGTTGGAGGAGAAATGGCTGAGGCCACACAAAACTAAAATGTACTAAGTTAAAGCTTACTCTGCAGCAGTCACTGGACTGAGAGCATTTCAAATGTATTGTTTCATGCAAACTCCACCATAACCCCAGTTAGAGTATTATGCCCACTTTGAGATAAGAAAGCAAACTAAGACAGACTAAGTAACTTGCCCAAAGTTAACTAGTAAGATTGTTGCACCAGTCTCTGAATCCTGGCCTTCTGAAATGGAACCTAAACTCTATAATCTCTGCACTGGACTGGGTCCTGAATGGCAGCAGGCTGATGATGGAGAGATGTGCATTTAATCTTGTAGGCAGTGGGAAGGAGGGCTTACAAGATTCTCAAGCAAAGCAAAAAGAGCATCTCATTAAGTCTGATTACAGAGGCCAACTTTAGGAAGATAACTCTGTCCACTGTGTATAATGACCTAGATCAGGGAGTCAGTGGCATCAATGAGTAAAGGGATCCACATACCTGGAAATGTTCGGAAGCTAAGAGCTCTTAGAATGGAGACTACAACCCAGCCTCCTGATACCCTCCTCTCCAGGGAATTTTCCTTCCTTCCATTAAACCGAAATATTGAAAAATTTTGAATAATATGTGAACCACATGTCACAACCACATTTTTTTAAAAATAGACTCCACGCCCATCGTGGAGCCCAGCTTGGGGCTCAAACTCACTCTGAGATCATGACCTGAGCTGAGATCAAGAGTCGGGACACTTAACCGACTGAACCACATAGGCACCCCACAATCAAACATTTAACCTCCATCTAGTAGAATAATGTTTTCTAAACTGTTAGGCAGAGGACAACTGCTCAGAGAGACTGTATTCAGCCTGAGCTGGACTGAACAATTTTAATAGATGTGCTGGGACTTCCAAGAAACACTCCAGCCTCCTCTTGGAAAAACCAAAGAGAAAGGAAGGCAATGGAATCCTGATCAGGCTCAAATACCTTGGTTGTTTCCGTCAGTAAACAAACATTGCTTACCATGTGAAACCCCCAAGTATGATCACCACATGGCATTTCAAACACTCTACCTATGATGTTATAATTTCACACTTGCCACAATTAACTCAGCAGATGAGAATTATTTTCTGGTAGTTTCTGAATGTGTTTGGAATGTGGTGATAAGACATGCAGGAAGGGGTGTAAGTGAGAAATGTTGGAAGATGAGAAATAAGAAATCCCTTACCTATAAAAATATTTTGGGGAAGGGAAATGTGAATTATATTTATACTTTTCCTACTTTACTGCACTTAATCCTCAAAGCCATCCACCAAGGACGGATTTAAATCCATCCATTAGTCAGTTTCAGGTCAGTCACCGGCATCCTTTTAGGACTTTATGACTTCTCCAGGTATGGTAGACAAAAATGCCCCCCCCCCCATATGTCCACATCCTAATCCCTGAAATTTGTGATTATGTTACCTTCCACAGCAAAGGAAAATTAAATTGCAGATGGAATTAAGGTTGCTAATCAGTTAACCTTCAAACAGGGAGATTACCCTGCATTATCTGGGTGAGTCCAAAGTAATCACAAGAGTCTAGTAACTATGAGAAGGACTCAATCTACTGTTGCGGGCTTTGAAAATGATAGAAGGGGGGGCAGTAAGTCAAGGAATGCAAGCATCCTCTACAAGCTGGAAAGGCAAAGAAACCGATCGCACCCAGAACATACAGAGAGGAACAAAACCGTTCCAACACCTTGATTTTAGCCCAGTGAGACATCAATCGACTTCTCACCTACAGTACTAAAAATAATAAATCTGTGTTGTCTTAAACCACTAAATTTGTGGTAACTTGTTATGGGAGCAAACAGAAACCTAATACAGCAGGCTTCTTCTAATCCTTGGATTTTAGAAAAATTTTGTCAATAATAACTATTAACAAATACTTACTAAATTCCAGGTAGTTTTCTATAATCCAGGACACTACCAGTCTGTGAACTGTTGGGGGCTGGTCTCCAAAGAAATACGTACAGAAATTGAGAGTGTTTATTTTTATATAATTTAACATTGCCAGACATCCAATTTCATGTCTGCTGAATCTAATAAAAAAATGTGACTCGTATTTATGTCTATCTGTTCCATTTCACTTATCTATTTTATCCTATTTTACAAAGTATTGCCTGAGACATGTGAAACTTTGTCATTTCCAGAAAAGCAAAGCAAAGCACTGACAGGTTAAACGCTTGCTCAAGTTCAGAGAGACAGTAATTCTCTTTCACCTATTCACTGGATTAACAAATATTTATAAAAAGCGCTGCACGCCAGACACCAAGCTCCACGCTGGAACTTCTGTGTATAAAGAAGTAGACGGCAGAGCGCCCAGCCTTCCCCGGTGGGAGTCCAATTCCTCTCTGAGACCCAGGAGTCGCCCTAGACCGCCTCACTGGCAGCGCTCCCTGCTGGTTTCCCGTCCAGGACTCACCCAGGAAGATGTGCGCAAAGGAGTGTGGACAAAGCAAGTCCAGCACGTAAGTGCCGCACAGAAGTACAACAAATGGAGAAAAACACCAACCACTAGCTCTGCGGACTAGCCCGCGGCAAGGCCAAGACACACCCCTGATCCTAGCCCCACCCGTAGGCCAGGCTCCGCCCCAACTCCCACTCCACCCACCACGCCGGGGCACCCCTCAAACCCCAGCCCCGTTCACCGCGTCTCTGGCGAGCTCCCGCCACTCACTGTCTTCTGCCCGAGCTCCGCCTTCCGCCACAGCTTCGAATGCCGCTCCAAAGCGCTCGCGAAGCCGCCTTGGCCCATTTTAGGCTCTGTGGAGTCGGAACTCTCACTCCCGGAGCTACTCTCAGTGCCTGCGCCTCGACAGGGCCGAGAGAAGAGAAACACTCGCAGGAGATGGCTCTCGGCAGTTACGGCACGGGTCCGACACAGCGCCGCCATGACGGCTCCGCAACCTCTGACCTTGGACCTCTCCGCAAGCGCGCAGGCCACGGGGCGGAGCAACGGATGGTCCACCCACTTGCCGAGCACTGGAGTGCCGTGTAGTCGGTGCAGGGGACGGGGGTAGGGAGAGATGGTTAAACTGAAATCGGTGAATTAAATCGTTGGTGCCTAGGGGTCCCCTACAGGCAGCGATCTGCTAGGTTTTTCGTGGAAAGTGTTTTTGACTTGCAGGAATTTCGTTCCTCGGAGCATCGCTTGGCCCTTGTCCTGCCGCAAATTCTAGTAATGCGACACTTGCTAGCCCCCCGCCTGGGTTTTTACCCCAGATGGCCGCAAGATTTGTTTTTCGGGTCTCTGCTCAAATATGAGGCTCTCCGTGATTACCTTATTTAGAATTGGAACCCCAAACACACTATGGGAGTCCCCGGGTTTTCTTTGTACCATTTAGCATTCTTTTCTTTTTTTTTAAGATTTTATTTATTTATTCATGAGAGACAGAGAGAGAGAGAGGCAGATGGAGAAGCAGACTTCCCGCGGAGCAGGGAGCCTGATGCGGGACTCGATCCCAGGACTCTGGGATCATGACCTGAGCCAAAGGCAGACGCTTAACCATCTGAGCCACCCAGGCGCCCATTTAGCATTCTTAACATTGCTATATAGTTTACTTTTAATGTTGTTTTGCGTCTGCTCTCCCGAATTTGTAAACTCCTTGCTGTTGGATCCCTGACGCCGGACACACAGTGGAGTTCAATGAATGTGTGTGAAATCCTGGCTCCAAGTTTGTCTTTTTTCGCCTCTTCTGAGGTCGGTCCACTGATGTTCAAAAGTTAATCTTTCTGAGACGTTTTTGTCACCTGTAGATAGCTACAATTCCTTCTAAGTAATTACATTTCGGAATGTGCCTAAGAAGACACCACCAGAGACCCCCACCTTCACTATTTTCTCCCTTTTCCTCATCAATGTTAATTCCGAGAATTTGCCTACCCTTTCAAAACCAAGCCTAACTTTAAAAATGTTCACAAACTAAGCTGTCCATCGATCTTCTATCAGTTTTATATTAATCCACAGCAAGCCCCTTTACAGTTCATTTGCAAGTACTTTGATGGAAGGAATTTTTATGTATGACCACAGCCCTTATTTTAGTAGTATCTGACTACAGATTTTGTGTCTTTCTGATGTTCTCATCAATTGCATGGTTAGTACACAGAAAACTAGAAGTGCATTAACCTTGGAATGGTGCATAATTGTATGAATCACATACATTACTACTAGCCAACTGTAGGGTAATAGTTACAAATTCAGTAGGGGGCTTAAGATAGATTCTACTCCAGGGTGTTCTTTCTCGGCACTTAAGCTGTTTATTTCATTTGACCATTAATGAAGTCTTACCTGAGACATTTTTGCCTTGTTATATGTGGCTATTGCTACTTATACTTCCCTTCAGGAAAAAGTGGTAAATTTGTAAAGAGCATTGGCCAGTGACTTCATGAACCCCTTAGTTCTAGTTGACTGTAATCCTGATCTCAGGCAAACCAATTTAATGTTGATTTGGCTTCCTCACTTGTAAAGCCAAGCCATTAGCCCCCCTGCTAAATTTTAAGTGCTTTGTAAATTTAACTAAATCAATAGCTACAGAACAAATGGGATTACTAAAGTCCCAGCTCTAAAATTCAATAGATATATTCATGTCCTACCTTAGCCAAATGATAAATTCCTTGAGGATTATGACAGTGGACATTTTGGGACAAATCCTGAGGTTTTTAATGTATAAAAGTTTGTATCAACTGACTTCAAGTTATGCTTAGTTCTTTCCCTTGGGTAGAACATTAGAAGTATGAAATGAGAGGGACTGTAAAGGACTGGGCAAATCAACAAGGAGATATCTACACTTTGTCCTAGCCTATATGAACACCAACTGTAACCATCAGTTCTTGATGGCACCTTAGGGATTCTGATCCTGCTCTACTCCTTGCACTACACCTTCCTTCTTGTTTTATTAAAAATACAATCCTTTTTTTCCCCTGTAGCTTGCAAATTGTTAGTACACTCTGTAAAAATATTAGTAATGGTGGATGGCAAGGAAAGTGAACAGAATATAGTTCAAGTCCTGGCTCCACCTGTGATGGTTGTTAATCTCATTTATAAAATGGTTACACTTCACAACCTTGAGCAAAGACTTAAGAGAAATGAGTCAAAATGCCCAACACTTACTGAAAGCTTAATAAATAGTGGCTATTAATGTCTGTGTGGAGGTGACCAGGAAGTGATTAGAAATTCCTATCTTAAAGCTTACATAAAAACCTAGAAAAAAGGATAGGACTAGTGATACACTGGGGAGATAATAGTATTACTCTAAAGATATTCATCTCTATGGCTGAAATGACTAAGATCATTAAGGAGATCATGTGTGCAAGATCAATAGGGACAGGCAGTAACATTTAAGGAGTTGGAAGAAGAGAGTATCAGAAAATAGTCCAAGTGGAAAATAAGAATAGAGAATTGATCCTAGAAACCAAGAAGACCAAAGCATGTTGACATGGAGAATGTTAAAGCAAAAGATCATACCCACTTATAAATATTCCAACAACAAAATTGTGTTAGGTTTTTACTGTATGCTAGGAAGACCACCAAATTAAAAGAATCACACTACCAATCAACCTTACTCCGTAATCAAAATTGTATATGAGAGTTGGCAAGAAATTTAGTCACCAAGTAGCATTTATGTAAGTATGAAATCCTGGCTGGTGATAGGTACATGCAGGCCCTGCCCTCTGAAGGCTTATAAACTAAGAGTTCTTTCCACTCATTCTGATTTTGGTTCATTTTGATTTCAGAGTCTGAATAATATGGAAATTATCTGTATAAGGTATGCAGGTTTACTTAAAAGTGATACTGTTTTATATTAACTCTAACCCAACACAGTCTCTATAATTAATTCAATTACAATGGGACAGTCCCAAATTAATCGTCAAATGTTTCTTCGCTATGGGCAAAAAAATCTGATTTTTCATCGGAGTCTTAAGAGCTATAAAGAAACACATGTGATGTTGACAGGACCTTATGTAGCATCTCCTCTATATACATCAAGCAAACAGTCACTTATAGTCAACATTTAACTTTTTCAGTTTTGATACACTAATTCCATATTGCTACTTATGGGGGTTTTTCCATATCTAGGATATGAAGTGTCTGGAGAGAAGTTGTAATAATGGACTCACCTCTTTCCTTGACACATAATACATACAAAAGAACCCATACCCAAATTACAGAATTTTTATTGTTTTCAAATACTATACAAAAAAAAAATACAGTGTGCATTTAATGATAAACAGATCCAGAAACCGTGATTCCAAATTAAAGGTGTTTTTTTTTTCGTCTCTAGTTCAGTAGTTTGAATTACTAAAAGAATAATCCAGTGAATTCTCTCTTCCAATCATTACTTTGGCCTCATAAGCATGAGAATTCTTGCTTTATTTTCCACAAACTCCATAAATTGAAGACAATCCTTTGTAAAAAGGGATTAATTTCAGGGATTATTTCCTTCTGTCACACTTCTTGTTCACTTAAACATCTGAGATTTCACTCTCAAGTTACTGTTTTCTTACAGTGTCAAACACAAAATTCAATAGAGTGACCAGGAACTCTCTGGTATTTTTAATAATTACTATTTCCAAATTTCTTAAATATCTGTGAATTCATATTGAATCTTCCACAAAGACTATTTTGAATAATATTTCTAAGTCCATATGTTTGTTTTTCTAAATTCAATCTCTCACTACTTTTTACTACTACTTTTAAGATGCAGAGTACTTTGCAAAAGATTAAATCATTTAAAATTAAGTATAGGTAGATATCTGGAAAAGCAATTCTCCCAATTTCTTTCACGACCATCACCAATACTCACATACTCCCATCCCATTTTCCACTCCTTATTCTATCATTTCTCATTATAAAGTAGAGATCTGAATATATTTCACTCAGCTAAAATTGAAAGATAGTAACAGGGCAGGACACCCAAGAAACAATGTGATGAAAAGATGATTAAAAAAAAAATGAAAGACTAATTGGAAAAAAATAATTTAACAGTTATGATGAGTAACCACAGTATTTCTATAAAAAAACAAATTTTTACAGATCCAGTCCTCCAGGACAGTGCTTCAACAACTGGGGCAACTGCCTTAAAGCCTCTTCAAGGAAATAATTTATATGTTAGTCTGACACCATTAAGTAGTGATTTAAAGCAGATAGTAAAAAAAAAAAAAAAAAAAAATTTTTTTTTGCATAGACACCAGTTGATTATTTAATACAAGCTGTTTCCAGACCATTGGTCTCACAATAAATATTGAGACCTAGTATACTACTGATAGACAGAATTTATTAGGCTTTTCACATTTAATAGAGCATATTTTCAGTTGCATCTAAAGTGCTATAACAAAAGCTCTAGCAATCAAGAATGGCAGCATGTTACTCATAACAATCAACACTGTGGCTTTTCAAATTTGGTTTTCATAAGATAATTTATCCTGAAGTTAAATCTAGTCATGCTTTAAAAAAAAAAAATGCCTCAGGTCACTCCAAGCTTGGCAATTAACATTTGGCATAAACAATACTAAAACAATCACAACTTGATAAATAACAAATACAACATTATAGGCCATAACCATACACAGAATAATGAAAAGGTAATAGTGATGAATAAGTAGCTATTAGAAGAGAGTACCTTGGCCTCCATGCAGATACTTCTAGAGGCTTTGGTTCATTCAGCCCTGCCATTTTTTCAAAGTAGGGGGGCAACATCTACATCATTTTAGAATTTCTAACACAATGAAAACAAATAAGTAGAAAACAATGAGTTGATTTTCATTAATGCATTAAATCCTCAGGAGTTACCTACCACCAACCCCTTAGTATAAAATCTTTTCAAGTTAAATTAGTCATACAATTTCATGTGCTTATTTTTAAATGGTGCTAAATGAATTAAATGAAGACAGCAACGTCTCCCCTAATGTGATTGATCTTAGCATTTTTACAGCTACTGAGATCTAAAAAACGTTCAGGCTTTTGAATGGAACAGGTGATGAGAGTGTTCATATTTCAACCTGCTGGTAATTACAATATGCCTGATTCAAAATGTTATTTTGCAACTTACTCTGAAACTAGAAATTCAGTCTCATGAAAAGTAAGTTGAGAGAAGTGGCATAATAACAAATATACTGAAATGGTTACTGTCACAAATGGTGACGAGGATGTGAGGGTTCCACTCTCAAGTTACCTAGGACTCTGAACCACCTCACACGCTGTCACTTACCAAACTAACAAACTGGATGTAGAGCTGATTTATTTAGTCTGCTGTCTTCAGACACAAAAGATATACCTTCTATCAGAACAATGCTTATTCAAAAATATTTTTTGTAGCTGGTCGTTCTTCCCTCGGAGGTAAAGAAAATTATGCCAAAACTTTTAATAACCAGGATTCAGGAAATTTTAAAGAAAATTTTAGTTAGCAATCAAATACACAGAGGTTCAAGAAGGAAACAAGAAAATCATATTGAAGACAAAGATCAAAGTGGCATCCCAGATCCAGAGCAATTTTGTAAAGTAGGAAAGCAATTATGATAACCTGAAGCTTCTGAGATCATTCTAATGAGGATCCCCAGGGATTACCTGTGTTTTTATAATGGTGTTTCCTAAATCAGGGCCCTTAAATGCACATTAAAGGGTGTTTCCCAGGAACAGAAGTGAAGATACTTTTATTTTGTTCAACCCACAAACTATTTGGTCAAATGAATATGTAAAGCTAATTAAAAGCACATCTGGTGGAAATTCATGGCAACGAATGTTGACAAGATGTGCTTGGATCTTGCTTGCAGCATCTGGCAGTGGGTAGCAGAACAAAGGTAAGGACCTCATGGGCTCGCCTGCGTCTGCTCTGGAAGAGGCTCCGGGGCACTGGCATTTGCAGTTGAATTCAAGACTTCTCCAAAATCCCCGCCAGCCGGCTTGGTTCCCCCTACTTTAGACTTTAAAAAAAGTTCAAAAAGGACAAGACATCATGAAACATAAACTCAGCTGACTCTGCAAAAAAGTAACTCAAATTTTACTTTGAAGAACAAATCGATCCGGAACCTAATAGCCCAGTGACGATCATATATGTACAGAATTCAGTACTGTTGCAGTGTTTGGTGCAGTTTAATAGAAAACCGTGCGGGCTCCTCTGCGGAAATATTCAGATTGGTAGATTCTACCCCTCCTCTTTTTTCCCATCTGCTCATAGTTCTTCCCAGAAAAATTTGTCCAAAAAACTTTTTAAGACCTATTATTCTAAAATATCTATTGGAAGTCTCTTTATATTTGGGTAACACTTTGTATTCCATCAGATTGTTCACTCAGCTACACGCATTCAAGAAATATTGAATACGACAAAGGAAAGAATTATATCTATTTTTCCCAGTTACAGTGTAAATTTCTTAACCCGCTGCTACTTAAAGTGTGGTGCAAGGACCCCCAGACGGACTCAGCATCACCTGGGAGTTTGTTAGACATGTAGGATCAGACCAACTTCCCCACGCCCATCTACAGAGGTCTCCAGGGGCTTCCTAGACAAGTTATAGTTTGTGAAGCACTACTCCAAATCTGGCCTGAAATTTTGTCAATAAACACCTGTCTGCATGAATAGGTCTGCCTTAATTTGTATCATACTTTATGCTTTTCAAAACCCTTATTATTTCACTTCATCCTTAATAACACTGACATATCTATGCTCTCTCTGTTACATCTCCTTACTGACCAAGAGGAGAGCTAACATTAGGAAACCAGTCAGTAACCCACAATGCAACTCACAGTAGGTTTAACTTGATGCTCGTAGTTCAATCTTAACTGACTAGCCACAGACACATTATCAGTTGGAATTTAGTTGAAATTTTTTCTCACTCGCTTTGGTTTCCCATCCGAATCTTTGAATTGTTTGGGAAATCTGCATGACTTGTGTCTACTGTATATTTATTAAATTTATTAAAACACATGTCTTAATTAGAGGAAAATATTAAGACCCTTGCAATTCAACATGTCTAACGTTGAACTCCTCCCACAACTGGTCTCTTCTCTATTCTTAAGACTTTATTTTTTTTTTAAGATTTTATTTATTTATTTGACAGAGAAAGAGATAGCGAGAGCATTAACACAAGCATGGGGAGTGGGAGAGGGAGAAGCAGGCTTCCCACCGAGCAGGGCGCCCGATGTGGGGCTCGATCCCAGGACCCTGGGATCATGACCTGAGCCGAAGGCAGACGCTTAATGACTGAGCCACCCAGGCACCCCTTCTTTAAGACTTTAAATGGCTGTAGCACCTACCTAGTTGGCCCAGTCAGATACCTGGGAGTCATCCTTGATCCTTCCCCATCTTGTGCCACATCCAATCAATCACTGACTTTTGGGCTGTCGTTTCTAAATTCTAAATCTCTCTCAACCCATCACATCAGCACTACCTTAATTCACTCCACCACCATCTTTGGCCTGGATTACAACTCCTTCCTCCTAACTAGTCTTCCTGACTCCAATCTTCCTCCCCTCAGATCTGCAGGGCACCAGTGATCTTTCTAAAATGCCCAGAATAAACCACCCACATTGTCTAAAATCCTTTAAAGGCTTCCCATTGCCCTAAGTCCAAATTCTTTAGTGTGGCCTACCCATCACCCTAGCTTCATCTCCTGCTCACTACCCTATAGCACAGCGAAGTTCCTGGTATTCCTCAAAAGGGCTCCAAAGCTCCAAACATTCCCCTCAACCTAAAAGCCTCCATTTATATTATTGTGTCCTGTGAGAAGCCCTCTCCCACCTTCCCTCCTAGGCTAGGTCAGACATTCCTGGCACTGGTCCCCACTGCATCCCAGAGTTTCCCAGTCATGGCACCTTACCTCACTTTATTTTCATTGGCCATTAAACTGTCTACACATCTTGCAGAAAGGGTCTCTGTCTCTTGATTACTGTGGTATCTCCAGGGCCTACCCCTGGCACATGGCAAATGCTCAATAATCAGATCAATGAATCAATCCAAAATCTAAACCTAAAAGTACACGTAGACCTGATGTTTAACTGAATATAAATGTAATTTAGCAAAATTATATCCCAAGTGTACAACTATATTTTACAGTCCTTTGGGAGGGTATCTGTTTCATAAACTTTACTTTTAAAAACTGTAAGTTTTGGGGCACCTGGGTGGCTCAGTCATTAAGCATCTGCCTTCGGCTCAGGTCAGGATCCCAGCATCCTGGGATCGAGCCCCGCATCGGGCTCCCTGCTTGGCAGGCCTGCTTCTCCTTCTCCCCCTGCTTATATTCCCTCTCTCACTGTCTCTCTCTCTGTCAAGTAAATAAATAAAATCTTTAAAAAGAAAAATTACAAGTTTTTATCTGAATGGCACCTAGTCATGTTTCAAAAGCCAAGTTTCACCACAATTTATAGAATCTATACTCAGAGGGAGAATATATAGTAAATGACCAAGACGTTTCTCTTCATCTTCAGTGTCAAAAGAATACAGTTGTCTGGTTTTCCAACCAATCATTTCAAAAACTAATGCTTAAGGCAGATTTCAAGGAGAGCCTTACGATAGACCTCAAATAGTGAGAACTGAATTACAGTAAGCCTTGACTTCTACAATGTACAGTTTGTTTTCAAATACATGACTAGGCATTAAAAAGAATAAAGCAGGTCTCATACAGACCTAGAAGAATGACTAGGATATATTTTTTGCTCATCAAATATGTATTAAGTAGCTTCAATGTGACAAGGACTATTCTAGGCCCTTGAGAAGCATCAGTGAGTAAAAAGAACAGGTCCCCATATCTGTAGGATCATAGAGCACGTATGCTAGTGGGTCTGAATGAACAAGTTATAGGACTGTGTGTGCAGTGTGATTCCTTTCTGAAAAAATGTTTATACATTTATGTATTAAGACAAAAGGTATGTATTCGTGTTTGTGCATGAAAAAAGCTCCAGGTCATGGGACAGTGTTTGGTTTTCTTTCTTTCTTTCCATAATCATCCCCTGCTTCTGCAATTTAAGAAAGACACATTTAGAAATAAGTGACTCAGTTACAGTTCTGAAAGACTAAATCTGAGTATTTGTTTTTAAGCAGATTTATATAAAGCTTTTAAGATAATGCTTTTAATCCTTAAAAACATCTGTAGTACTTATCAGACTTAGTTTAAGAAGAAAGGAAATACTGGCTTTGCACAAACTCTGTAGAGAAGGCTGGGCAGTGGATGGGAACTAGACAACCTTTCTGGTCACTTGTGATCCTAAGAGTTGATGATTTTATAATTTTGAGTATAATCTTGAAAAAAATACAATTTACAAATTAATAAAGCTAGTCGTGGAAAAATGCCCACCTTCACTGAAATCAAAGCCATCAAAAAATAAAACCATAAATCATCAATAATGATCACCATGGCATCATCATCATCATCTTAAATGTTTGAACAAACATCTTAAAGGACTGAACAAACAATACCTGTCATAGGGTACATGCAAGCAACCATTAAATATAATTTTGAGGAAGAATATTTAATGGCATAGGAAAATGTATATGTTGTATTTGGTTAATTCTTTCTTAAAGCACAAAGGTGTAGTCCTACTACATACATATCACTGACTCTAGGTGGTATGACCAATGTTTCTGTGTGTTATTTTTTGTGCTTTTATAATGTTCTTGTTAATGTTCTACAGTAAAATTTATATTAAATTTTATCTGGTTATAGAAGTATTTGAGTCGCACACAGTTCTCAAGTACTATACTGCTTTTGAAATTATACATTTCCTTTCAGCATTTAGCATCTGCCATGCTACAACATACACTCAAAAAACTGATTAAAAGAGAATATATCACCCATAATAATGTAGAGAATAAAGTTATTAAAGCTCTTTAAATACTTTTAGAAAGAAAGAGTAATGAGAATAATTTACCCACAGCAAAAAAATTTAAGGTACCAAGTAAGACATCACTATTCATCTCTACTTGCCTTTAAGTTTTCAACCTTTTCTTCAAATGATTTGAAAGTTGGGGAGTTTCTATGGAGAGAAAGAAAAAGAGTTATGTTACAAGCACTTAACAAAAACTCACCAGTTTTGCAAACATCATTAGTTGACTGTATTCCTTTTCGCCATTATTCTCAATCAACGAAGAGACATATTTAACTGTATGTATGTGTGCAGGCGTACACACAAATCTGCATTATTAGGTAAGATGATCAATTCCTGGTCTAAGATTTCTACAACAATGCTTTCAGTTCCACAAACAGCCTGTCTCAGACATACGGGGTAACAGAGTCAAGTACATGTGTGAGGAGAGAGAACAAGGGCAGGTAAAACATCCGTTCTGTCACTTCAACCATCTAGTCGTGCCACTTTAATTTTGGTGAAGGTACTAGACTCTAAAAGTCAAGTTTAAATTCCCATGTTGCCTGGCAAGAGTCCTACACGAACCCACATCCCCAACCAAACAGGACAAGCAGACCATGTAACGTTCCAAAACAGGGATCCTGATTCCCAGGGAGCAGCATTAGAGCCAAGGAAAGAGAGACCAAAAGGAAGGGAGACACGAAGAAAGGTGGTTTTGTCTGCATCACAAAGCTGCCCCAGCTGACAGAGCACTCTGAGCCCAGGCGAAGCCTCTCCCACGCCTTCACATTCATCCATATTAATTAAGGAAGATCATAGCACCTATGTTGTTCACATCTGGGTTTCCAAAACTACTAGACTATCCACCTGACCTCGAATATCCTTCCTATTACCTAGATGAAAAAGGTGAAGAAGGGAACAAGGGGTCTCCTCCCTCCCACAGTGGTGATGGTCAGCCAGCCGCAAGGGGTGGGGCCCCAGATGCATCAGTAGCTCCTGGGAAGCTGTCGGCAATGCAAGTTCTCAGGTCCCACCTCAGGCCTACAGAAATCAGAAACCAGAGGTGGGGCCCAGCAAGCAGGGGGTTTAACAAGCTCTCCAGATAGTTCTGATGTATACTGAAGGTTAAGCCAAGCATATATTGTTAAAAATTCTCTGCCTCTCTAGAGAGGTTAAATGCGGTAATAACATACACCACTTGCACGTGTTTCCTGATGAAAGCGGACTGTGGAATTAAATCACAGTTGGCTCCAAATGTCACAACGGGATGAGGGAAGCAGAAATGGAAGAAAAGTGGAGCAACTAAAGCTAATGCAGACAGGTGTGGTGGGACACCTATTACACAAGCTGGGCGAAAGCAGCTTTATTAGATGAGTCGTGTTCACTTTTCCAATGAAGCAGATTAAAGATATGAAACAATTTTATGGGTTTACAAAATGCAATAGAGATAATTCTTTTTTTTTTTTAATCACATATCTTTAATGGATCTCTTGCACCCATCTTAACATCATAGGAAGAGCGGCTGAATACTGACACAGTGTGGATGCGCAGCTTACTTAGAGCAGAACCCCAGGTCCCTACTTCAGAACAGTTCAAGTTAAACATCTAAATAAAGAATAAGAAAGCATAAGATCAACTACATTTTGTAAAAATATACTTTACCTCATAGCAGGCATGCTAATTGAATGTTGAATGGAGCGGATACTAAGAGGCAGCATTAAAAAGAGATAGACATGAAGTTAGTACAGTGATTAGACGTTATAAAACCTTGCTTTCTAGGAGCTTATTCTTTGGGCACCATGAAGACTTAATCTACTTTTTGAGGTGGAGGGGATCAAAGTTATTCCAACATAATTTATTTTTATTCATGAGCCAATTTTAAAATTTTTTTAATTTTTTTTTTTTTAGTTTATTTATATAATCTCTACACCCAACGTGGGCTTGAACTCATGACCCCAAGATCAAGAGTCACATGCTCCACCGACTGAGCCAGCCAGGCATCCCCTTCATGAGCCAATTTAACCCACATAGTTAATAGAACTAATAATTCACCCTTGCATTTTATAGCACTTTTAACACTCTACAGTGCTTTCCCCTGTGTCTGTAGGGCTTCTAGCACCAAGGCTCAGAAGTTAAATGGTTCACCCAAGGTCACAGCAGAATCCAGAATGGAACCTGGGTCTTCGGGACTCCTAATTCAATGTTCACCGCCTCCCCTCAAAAAACAAAACAGACACACAGGCACACACACGCACAAGTGAGGCCAGTGAAGGGCTCCAGCAGCTGCCTTTCTCCCACAGATTTGTGATCAGACCAAAACAAATCACCTATTTGACGACTTCAAGTGAGATTCATAGATCACACCTTAGGAGTAGTATCAGTTTTCTAATAAGAGACACTTGTACTTCATCCCAATTAACTAAATGTTCTTAATGCTCATTCAAATAACATTTGGCCCTTTGTTTTACTGGGACCAACTTCTTTCTCTAGGGCAATGCAGTTCACCGACCATTCAGGTTCAAGGCTATCTACTCTCAGCCATCTCCCATAGAGACCGCCTCACAAGATGAAAGCACTTTAATTTGGGGGCTCACAAAGTCACTGTAAATTGATGATAATGGTTGCTGTCCTTGAAATATTCTGATGACTGACAGAGCGTTTTTGGTAGGAAATCTTTCCTTCAGTTAGGCTGGACAGTCCAAGGTATTCTCAATTATATTTGAGTATTGCGTGTGTGATTTAGTTTTCTCAAAAAAATCTGTTGTTACAAATGACAATGTGTTTCAAGAGAAGCTCCCCCAATCTAGTTTTGCACTAATATGTAATGACATGGGAGTATGATCTTGATATAAATCAAAATATGCTGGCAGTTCATATAGTCAAGATAATTGGTAAAATATTTGGATATCTTCATACTTAATGTCGTGCATGACACATGCAAAGATCCATATTGCTCACCATTCTCTCTATACTATAAGAGTGGTAGATACCTTGGGTATAAGACTATTCTAGGAGGAATTTGCTAATTCTTTTCCTGCTTGATCTATTGCAGTGGGCCGGATCCATATTTGAAGGATAGAGATGAATAAAAATCATCCTTCTTAGTTTACAATTCTAATTGTATTAATTACAGTAGTTTACAAGAGTTTAGACCCTTCCAAAGAGTCTGTCTGCATAATCACATTTCCACAGCCACTTTCATCATCATCAGTGATAATAACTGGATCAGTAGAGCTCCAACCACCACAACTAACCTCCTGCTCATCTATAAATTGTTTGGACTGAATGAAAAGAAAAAGAAAAAAAAAAGAGGACAATTAAGGCTCTTATCCTGGGATTTTGTAATTAGGACACTAAGCCACTGGTCAGTTAGTGGCTAAGTACAAGAGCTTAAAAAGTTATGTAGGCTTAAATGTTGAGGAAGACCTTTTTTGGGACCAGGAAGGGCAAAGCTGCAAGGAAGCAGAGGAAGCCAGTTCCCAAAGAAAGGACTGAATAGAAGTACAGAGAGAGGTAGAGGAAAGGAAGGAGAGACGACCACATGGGGGGTGGGGGGGACAGGGTCGGGGAAGAACAGTGGTTTTCTTGGTTTCTGGAAGCGACTTTGATTTCTACCAGCTTTCCAATCAGCAGGGCGAGTCTGGGTGGATCCAGGGTTTGCTTCCTTTCCTTCCTTGGATTCCAAAAGAACTCTCTTTCTGTGCACCACATTCCCCTTCTTAGGTCAGCTAATTTACACAATATTTTGTTCCTCATAACCAAGACTCTTCACAAGAACATTCATTTTGGCAGAAATTACCAAATTCTGGCAAAAGAAGGAGAGTTATGGCTGAATGTGTGATAAACTGCTTGTTCATGGGACTCACAGACTGAATTCAACAGTATCAACAAAATGAAGAAAAAGGTAGAGAAAGGGCAAATTTCAGAAATCCATAGTTAATTTCTAGCCACTGTCTCTAAGCACCCACGTAAAAGCTCATTCCTTCCAATGGCCATTTGGGGAGCTCTGTGCCCCCTGAACCAGCATACAAGCTAGTTAAGAGGGAACGGGGTCAAAGGCAAAGTGGAAGAAATCATAAAATGCATTCTAAATGCATCAAGTTGACCGTAGTAAATTCAACATCCGGGGCACAAGTTACTTCAGGATTATCCTATAGAAGAAATCAGCCCTGGGGTTATAAAGGTTGAAAAACGGAATTGTAAACGTCACCCGGAATTATCAGGGGATGGAGAATGTAAACAAGAAGGCAGTGGAGAGCTATGCATGAGTTTAATCAAGGGGTCTCCACCGATTCGGTAAGAGATAGATGGTAGTGGAACATCAATGCAAGGAGACGTCAAGAAGAAAGGGGAAACCGACAAATAAGGTAAATAGGAGAAAACAGTAATATTGGAAATACAGGTAATATTTTAGATGTTTGATTTTACAGAAAACCAAGTCAGAAGTTGATAATTTGGGGCACTTAAGTCATTAAACATCTCACAGGCTCCAATGATTCCTGCAACGTGACTTAAAGAAGAATGTTAAAAATGATCACTCTGAGAAGTCTAAGAAACAATGTAGCATCTCTTGTAAAGGACTTTAGGGTCCTACTTGCCAGTGCTGAACTTCAGTTAGCAGCAAAGACAAAGTGAAGAATACACACACTTAATGTTTACGTGGGAATATATAAGGAAAAGCAAGGAAGTGATAACGATAAGCTGTTTATTTTGGAATAAATCACTGAGTTGAATTTGGTTGTGAGCACTTTTCTATGTGTTTTATATTTCACAGTAAGATTCAAAATACACTCACTGAACAGAGAACAAAATCAAATTAATACAGATGCATACAAAGCGCAGGTCTCCCTGCATCTGAGGTAGCCATTTCAGTAGGGAGAACAAGGAGTTCCTAGCAATGTCAAGTCCATTCAGTTATTCGAACTTCTCTATAATCCATATTTAGATGAAATTCCATTTCGTTGGTGACTAGTTTGTAATTCAACTATAGGGCGGCTGTTCTTGCACTTCTAGCTTCCCTATGGAAAGTTACACAAAGCTTCAACTTGCCTCAACTTACCTAACTTCTCCAATTTCACTGAAGTTTAAATATAATACGGAAAACTTCAGAAGCAAAAAGCCATGTTGCTGTTGGACCAGAACCGTCTCTAATAGATACATCGTGAGAATTAGTTAAAACTATACAGCAAATTTTGTTAAAATTTTTCCAGCTTGGTTGGTAACCCTTAATATAGTATCCAAAGTAGGAATGTAAATCTGGGTTCCTCAAAATACCGACCAAAAAAGAAACCACTCACTAAATGCTTCTCTACCTTATATTTCCTCTTACTTTAGAAAAGTTATTCTTTTTAAACGCTGAATTGATTTTTTTATATTTTCCTTGTTTCTTTCACATTTACTTGATCTCGTCACCCCTAATCACTATAAAGGAGGAGGCATGAAAGGAGGAAGGAGGAGGAGGGAAGGAATAGGTAGGACACAGAGAAAGGAGGGGAAGGGTGAATGGCAAGCTTGCTTACGATGTGCCAGGCGCTCTATCTGTGTATTATTATTCCGTTTTGCCCTCACAGTAATTTCTTGACTGAAAGTAATAAACCAAAGTAACTGCCGGGCAGTGCCTAGAGAAGCATATTCTTCAACTACCATTGCTTTGGGGAGGCAAAACGATGCAGACAAGAAGAATGCAGGCTCCAGAACTAGGGGGTTGCATGGATTCAAATCTCAGCCTTCAGCCACTTAGCTGTGTGACCTTGGGGACGTCACTTAATCTCTCTGTGGCTCAGTGTCTTCATCTGCACAATCAAAAGAACTAACAGCACCTACTTCAGAGGGACTATACAGAGCCTTGCCTGGAACATAATTTTTCACCATTATTAGTACTACTACGGATGACTTCAATGGAAACACATACTAACATTTATTTCACATTATATTCTTTTAATTTTTTTTATTATTTTTTAATTTTTTTTAAGATTTTATTTATTTGCGAGAGAGAGAATGAGAGACAGAGAGCATGAGAGGGAGGAGGGTCAGAGGGAGAAGCAGACTCCCCGCTGAGCAGGGAGCCCGATGTGGGACTCGATCCAGGGACTCCAGGATCATGACCTGAGCCGAAGGCAGTCGCTTAACCAACTGAGCCACCCAGGCACCCTAGATTATATTCTTTAAAGCTTTCACATTGCACCCAGTTGTTACTTCACTGGCAACTCGAACCACACAGTCCAGACCAGAGGCTGGCACATGGTTAGCATTCAAACAAATACTTCTGAATGGAAGAATGAATGAATGAACAACTGTGGTAACTAAAATTAGGAAATATGGGCATGAGAGGTAGAAAAGTTCAATAAAGCTTCCCAAATTCTGATCAAGAGGTACTCTCTGAAAGAGAAGACGTCATTTCTTTTCCCATTAAGTGGTGGAAATTTTCAGCAAAAGAGAATTGTCTGGAGTAACTTTAATGAGCCCAAAACAAACAAAAAAATATGTAGAGGTTTATATGAAGAGATAAACACATAAAAAGGAGAAACTTCCTTTGGAAATAAAAGCAAAGTTAATAAGCACTTCCTCCTAAATATGTCAAAGGTACTTGACGAACGAGGCTGCTGAATGATTACACTAAAACTGAGGTTTAACGCTGGCACCAAGGAAAATGAAAAGGCTCTTTCTCTTTCAAAGTTTCTCTCAAAAAATTAAAGGCATGAGTCAATGCTCAGCATGTATGTGTAGAAAATAAGCAAACAGGAGAGGGGTGGATATGAACAGACTACCTGGTGGGGGGGAGGGGGAAGCTGGCTGTCCCCAAAGGGCCTCCCAGGATATTCTCATTACGCTGACCCATGTCTGGCCCCCAGACACCTAACTCTCAGGGTATTCAAAACAGATCTGTCTGTCTCTCTTGTTTCCTCTGCTTCCTCCTCCTCACACACCCACTTGAGGTGTTAGACAAATATCTAAATCCCAAGTGCCAATTTATTAATTGACAATGTGGCATAAAAACTGTTGCCGAGTCTAATAATTCACGTCAGCAAATCATCCACAGTCCTGTCAGAGAGTGAAATCATTGCCTCAAGCCTGCTGGGTAAGCATGGACTCAAAACAAAGGATAGTTGACAGGATTAACCAACTATTTCAAGCACTTGGCAAAAGCCTCTCGCATCCCTCTCCATGGGAGCAAAGGCCTTGCTGGGACCGAAACCCTCAAAATCTACTGTCCAAGCTCCCTCTCCTTGGACAGTTTCTGGGGCCAGTATTTGCTCCCTTGACTCAATGATCTAAAAGATGTGGTCTTTCTTTATATAGGTTTTCTATTATGTATGTTTTTATGTATTTTTATTATCTATGTTTTCATATATTTGTATGATATATGAATACATTAAATCAAATTACGATCGGGGCTTCTTGGCCTAGAAATGATTTAAGTGTCTTTAGCCAACTTTTAATCTGTGAGAATTATAAAATTTAGCTTTCAGAAGATAATCTCATGTCTCTGATTTCCAAGTTTTAATCAAAAGCCTTACTTTAACCTCCTTACTTTAACCCTTGCCCCTGGCCCCGTCCTAAGAGAATTATTCTACACAACCCTGGAAGGAGCCCTACACCCTTTCCCACATGAACAACTCCCTGGTAGGTAGATGAGCACATGGACAAAAACCTGATTGGGTGACAGATGCAGGGAGGGTTAATCAGATTAAAACAGCCCGCCAACAATCTCATAAAAACCCCTAGACTTAGAAACGCCAACAGCAACCCTCTCAGGTGCCCTCCCTCTTCTTCGGGAGCTTTGTACTATCCCTCAATAAACTTAACTATCACTCAATAAACTTTGCTTTGGTGCCCACCACTCTTCGTCTGGTCTACCTCTTCATTCTTCAAAGCGGCGTGACCAAGAACCATGGGCACTGAAGGAAAAGAAATCCTGAAACATTAGAAAACAGGACTACAGGGACACCTGGGTGGCTCAGTCGGTTAAGGACCTGCCTTCGGCTCAGGTCATGATCCCAGGGTCCTGGGAGCAAGGAGCCTGCTGCTCCCCCTGCTTATGCTCTCTCTCTCTCTCTGTCAAATAAATAAATAATAAAAATCTTTAAAAAAAATAAGAGAGAAAGAAACAGGACTAAAAATGGTAGAGTATAATCTCAGTTATATATATATATATATTTTAAAGATTTATTTCTTTATTTTGGGCGGGGAGGGCAGAGAGAGAGAATCCTCTAGCAGACTCCCCACTGAGCATGGAGCCAACTTCGGGCTCAATCCCAGGATCCATGACCTGAGCCGAAACCAAGAGTCTGATGCTTAACCAACTGACCCGCCCAGGTGCCCCTCAATTATATTTTTTAAATGAAATGAAAAAATGACTGCCTAAAGGAGCTAGAAAAGATCGGCAATACTCAATCTGTTCTGGTCAATTAATAAGACAGCACATATTGAGCCATCTTATGTACCTTTGCTTAATCTTCTTAAAGATATACAGCAAGAACACGGACACGTACTGATGAATCATTCCTCAATAGCACTTACATAAATATTCTTTTTTTTTTTTTTTTTTAAAGATTTTATTTATTTATTTGAGACAGAGAGAATGAGAGAGAGAGAGAGAGCACATGAGAGGGGGAAGGGTCAGAGGGAGAAGCAGGCTCCCTGCCGAGCAGGGAGCCCGATGCGGGACTCGATCCAGGGACTCCAGGATCATGACCTGAGCCGAAGGCAGTCGCTTAACCAACTGAGCCACTCAGGCGCCCTACATAAATATTCTTATATTTTTGTTTCTATCACATCCAACATTGTTTTACATAATCCAGTGTTAAGAGGGCTCTTCCAACTTCACCCACTCCAGGTCCCCACTTCCTTCCCCCACTCCATCTGCTCTAAGATTTTAAGGTCTTTCCATACAAGAACCATATCTGATTTATGGTTATATTCTTTGGACCTGTCCACAAAATGCAGTCTGACGTGAGCAGGATGGACTGTGTGACTGAATATCTATTCACTCAACTCAAACAACCTTAGATAACATGGTCTTAACAGCTGCCTAGAGCACATGGGACATTTTTAATTGAATACCAAAGATACAGAATCCCCTCCTATTGCTGATTTTATTTTTTTTTAAAGCACAGTTTTAACTTTAAATAATTCAGCACTTAGAGTTGATTTCCTCTGACTTCCAGGGCCAAGTGTCACTAGGACAGAAAAACCTCAGTTCTAAGTACATGTTTCCTTACTTAAGACAGACTATAGCTAGTGACTGCTTGAGAAGACAGTTTGCGTTTGCGGGAACAGAGATGGAGACTACCATGTTGCCTTTCCTGCTTACGCCTAAAGTCCTTCCTCCAACTTTGTTTTCTCTATTAATTGGATAAAACAGTCTGTATGGGAGACAGAGAAGAGGTCTGTTTAACATCACAAAGACTCCTTCTATAATTATAGCATGGTTTGGGCTGACATCTTTTTAATGTGCTTTTTTTCAGCCTAGATTATTTTTCCTTTTGCAACCGTGAAATTTCCTTACATGTATAAAGAATATAACTAGTGTAAAGAAATTAAAAAATAGTAAAAACTATAAGCTAGTAAAACAAGTATTGAAAAGTTGTATATTTTATCTTATGTATATTTTACCACAATAAAACTAATATTCAGAGTAACCTGTATAAGTCGGGAGACTAACATCATGAGACAGTACATATGCAGTCTATTACAGATACTTAATGGGCCCCACGTGAAGGAGAATTCCAACATCCTTACAAAAACACCAAAGAAATTAAAGCATCAAAAACAAAGTCAGACATTAAAAGGGAGGAATTCTGTATGCCATGGTTAAGCTGCTTCTTTTTACCAAAAAAAAAAAAAAAAAGGTAAGAAATGTCAAAATCATTTCCATATCCCTGAACCACAGTGTCAAATTATTCTTTTTTTTTTTTTTTTTTTTTTTTTAAGATTTTATTTATTTATTTGAGAGAGAGAATGAGATAGAGAGAGCATGAGAGCGGGGAGGGTCAGAGGGAGAAGCAGACTCCCTGTTGAGCAGGGAGCCCGATGTGGGACTCGATCCCAGGACTCCAGGATCATGACCTGAGCCGAAGGCAGTTGCTTAACCAACTGAGCCACCCAGGCGCCCCGTCAAATTATTCTTTTAATTTTATCCGTTACCCATGGGATACAAGAAACCCTCCCTTAAAAATAGGTATGCACTAGAGAAAAAGATACTCCAAATGCAAGAAGAAGTATGTAGTAGACAAACACAACCATTGAACGTGGCATAATAATCTAATTAAGCACACTTGTTGTCTTAGACACCGGCTAAGCTGCAGGGATGGTTCAAGCTCTCCTTACCTAAAGGAATGTGAAAAGGCTTGCAATCTGCAAGAAGCCACAGTAAGCATTAAAAAAGAAAGGAAGTTCTGGTAAATCTAAAACAATGAAATAACCTACTTTTTTAAAAGTTGTGTAAGGTTTTAACTGGACTCTAAAGTGCTATACAATCAAGCTGGCATAAAAAGAAATGAGAGCACCAACGAGATGTATATAAATTGTCAAAAGAATCCCAGTGAGCTATGTTTATTACACAATGCTTAAAATGATGCTAGTCCAGATATAATAAGCAAGCCATTTGGTTTTTTGGTACAGAGTAAATAATACACTGATTGCCAAACTTATTCAACCAATCATTCCCCACAAACGAAAACACAAAGTCATGCAATCTGAGGGTTTTGTTGGTAAAACAAAAAAACTTTCATGCCAACAGAAGCACAGCAAATTTAAACCATGTTTGTCACTTTCAGAGCTATTCTAATCAACATGGGGAGTGCTGCAGGAGGGGGGACACACAAAAACACTGTGGTTTTATCGAAATTGCCACAAAAATTCTGCAGACTAATCTACAATATAAATGCAAAATGAAAAGCAAAGCTCAATAACAAGATCTGGGCCTAAGCATGGATGTAGAGAGAGCTTAGAAATTAGTACACATCAGTACACAGATAAGCATGTCATAATCACACCACGGTGTAACAATGTCCCACAAAACTGAAGGCAGGTCTCAGTCCAAGCGTGCAGTCAGTGCTCCTGGACGTGTCCCCAGCAGGACAACAGGCTCGGCCCACAACCACAAACTTGCAACTACGAGAGACATACTTACCCTGCATGATCAGGAAGGACTAAAAGGACAGAAGTACACAACCAGAATTTTCCAACAACCTTAAATGTATTCGTAAGATGATTATTTTGAATGCTATGCCTAAAAGTTGGAAGGCTACACCTAAAATAATTTAGGCAATATTTCAGGTCTGGTTTGAAGGAGTGGGCTCCCTCACTAGAAAAGAGGAGAATCCAGCATTATCCACAGCCCAAGTCGGGAAATAAATGCAACCACAACATACTTTAATTTGCCTCAGCTACTTAATAAGCAAGGAGAAATGAGGACATACTTTACATCTTCCAGCTTTTTGGTGATGACTGATCCAACAGATGAGAAAGCAGCTGACGCCTTCTGTCCAGCCTGAGATAAGGTTTCAGATGTCTTTTTGTATCTACATTGAATTATAAAAGAACAAAGAAAAGTTAAGCTAACCTTTTCTAATAGCAGTTATTTAAAGCACAATCACCAGCTCTTGGAAAGCTCTCAAAAATTAAACAAATCTTTTTTTAGAACATCCAAACTCCTTCACAATCACCAGGTGGGCATCATCAACTCGCCTGCTCCTTACCCCTCATTCGGGTGCTGTCTTCAGCAGTGCCCTAGGATGGCCACATAGACAGATGCCTATAAAGGCAGGGCCAAGGAAATCAGGGTACAGGGCAAAAACAGTCACAGAGAAAAGATGAAAAGGAGCCAGAGGCTGAAAGAAATTATACCTCTTACTCTTTTCCACTGAAGCCAAACAAAACAAAAATGAAATCAAATTCCTCACATGCCTTTTATAACTTTATCTCCTAAAAAGGGACCAGAAGCAAGGTAAGGCTCATGTGCACCTTATTATTCAAATAAATTATATGGACTATAAAGAATTTTTTTTTTTTTTGCATGTCTGCAGAGCTACCAAATAAGGACTTGTAGACTCTTGGCAGAGTACGTATAAGGTGCGACACTCAAAATGACTTGAGTGTGATATTTGCTAGGACATAAAGCTAGCATTTACCACCTCCCTCTCCGCATCTACCCAGGGATTAGTGAAGGGAAAATAAAAACAAACGAATATGGTAGCCACAAAGAGGTTAAGATCCTCACGTTATAGAAAGGAATGCTCAGGCATTTTTACTTATCCCATCAAGATGAAACACTAAAAACAAAAAGTTTATGGTGATACACAGTCAAAGAATAGTTTCCTGGACTTCTGCGGGTAGAAAGTGGCTCAAAGGGAATGGACACCCTAGTGCTGTCCTGTCAGGATGCCATCAGCCTCACTGCTGCTGGTCACCAGCTCAGCACCGGGGACTAAAGATACAGATGATAAAGAACACACTTCAGAATCTGTTCCTAGAAGCTTGCTCCTCCTGGTGCTGGGAAACAAAACTGCATCGTGATAATGCCATATCAAAATCTGTGTAATCAAAAAGACAAGAAGATTAAGGGGCTTCTGCCACCAGCACCTATGAGAGGCGATGAGCCAAGAGTCTTATGCTACGTATAGAGCAGATGAAGAAAGACTTGGCTCTGTACTTGGTCAACCCGGAGTTCGAATCCTGCCCCCCACATTTTTGAGTTTTGTGACCTCAAACCTTACCTGATCCTGTTTCCTTATCTCAGGCTACCTCACCTCCCACCCTATTCGGTCATTTTGAGGACTACGTGACACATTTTTGGCAAGTCAATATACAACACTGTTGGAACTTATTTGTTATTACTTCAACTCACAGACGAGGCTGGGTTTTCTTTCTATCCCCTAGAACAGTGTGGAAGACCACAGTTAGAGAAGAGTCAGGTACACTTGAGGACTGGGCGGGGAGAGCCCTGTGTAGTACAAAGAAAAGTTGCAGGAGCATCCTCATCCCCTTTCAATTCTCCTGCCCAGACAAAAGGAGCAAAAGTGTCCTTTACATTCTCTAGAAAAAGGTATGATCAAGGGAACGTACGCAGATGTTGCTGTCACATCCTGCCAGCCTTTGGCAATGTTCTGTTTTAGTTCCTGTAGTGAATTGATCCCAAGTTTCCGTTTGATCTCTGCTAGATGCTTCTCTTTTGCTGCTAACACTTGAGACAGAGTCTGGATTTCTTCTTCTACCTATGAGGAAGGGGGTGGGGTAAAAATACAGCAAGAGTCATTCAATAAGTGAAGATTATTAATGCCAAACTGTGCTCAAAATTCTAGAGTCGTTTAAAAACATTTTTTGATTCATTTATCTGTCTCTTTAAAAACAACATATAGCGGGGCGCCTGGGTGGCTCAGAGGGTTAAGCGTCTGCTTTCAGCTCAGGTCATGATCTCCAAGTCCTGGGATCGAACCCCATGTCAGGCTCCCAGCTCAGTAGGGGGTCTGCTTCTCCCTCTCCCTCTCCCTCTGCCTCTCCCCTTGCTTGTGCTTTTTCTCCCTCAAATGAATAAATAAAATCTTTAAAAAAACAAAAACAAAAAACCAACATATAGCATGTTGTTAAGTAAACTGGTTACATGGCGATCTCTCCTATAGAGCTTCTCTTTTCTCTCCTTCTGTTTTTTTTTTAATCTTTTTTTTTTTTTTTTTGGAGAGAGAGAGCATGCAAGTGGGGGGAGAGGGGCGGAGGGAGAGAGAGAATCTCAAGCAGGCTCCATACCCAGTGCAGAGCCTGACATGGGGCTCCATCTCACGACCCTGAGATCATTACCTGAGCTGAAATCAAGAGTCTTTTCTCTTCTTTTTATTTCTATCTTGAGTTGTCCTCAGGCTTCTCCTCTCTCTATATACTTCCTTACTCTGCTATCTCAGGGAAGCTTAGGGCTCAAACCTCCACACAGATAATATTCAAATTATTCTAACATCCACTCTTCTGACCCCTGGTCTGCATTTCCAGGTGGACTTCCACTTGAATGCCCACAGAACTCATATTTGTGTACCAAATCAAACCACTCTCCCCTAAAACATGCACAACCAAGCCAAATCGAAATCCAACCTTCCTGTACATTTCATATGAGTTTACACTGGAAATGTCTGTCCCAGGGCCGGCCAAAGCCACAGCCATAAATAAACCAAACTGTCTCCCCCAGAGAGCCCCACAGAAGTCCCGCATGGACCCCCCGATGCTGACCGACCAGCCTTAGCTGGAGGTTAGAGAGGTAAGCCCCTGACCCAAGGACAGCCACCCAATCGAGTGGCTACCACCCAGTGATGTGCCTGCTGTGAAAAGATGCTCCACTAACCATGGTCTCTCTCATTCAGGAATCCAGTTTGAGAAACTGAGATAACACTGGGAGTAGAAGCTAGAAAGACTTGGATAAAGAAGCCCTAAAGCACAGGTAGGGCACAGTGAGATGAGGAGATATGGAAGCTTAAAAATATTTGAGGAGGCCAAAACTCTAAGCAGAAGCTAGGGAGAACAGAAAATGACTTAGAGAGCAGAAGAAAAGCCCGAGTCAGAAAAACAGAGGGCAAGAGGCAGACCCACCAGGAGAAAGAGAGCTCACTCGGAAGAGACCTTCTGTCCCAGGAAGTTGAAAAAGTGGGACGGTCATTAATATTCAAGACCCTTAAGAAAGATGGCTTCTCTTGGCTTGTTGCAAAGCCATATTCTCAGCCTCGATCTCACACTTCTATGATTCCAAAGACAGCATGGCCTTTGAAAACAATATATAGTGGGGGCGCCTGGTTGGCTCAGTCGGTTAAGTGTCCAACTCTTGGTTTCGGCTTAGGTCATGCATGATCTCAGGGTCCTGATATCGAGCCCCAACGTTGACAAGAGTTTGCTTGTCCCTCTCTCTCTGCTCCTTCCCTCCCCGAATAAATAATTAAAAAAAAAAAAATAAATAAAAACAACATATAGCGTTGTTAAACTGTTTTCACTGCTGATTAAATCTTTACAGAACACAAAATGAAGAAAAATAGTACTCAACAAAAGGAGAGAAGAATAAATCAAATGTGAAGTGGCTAGCAAAACTAACATAGTTTTTTTTTTAAGATTTTTTTATTTATTTGAGAGCATGAGAGAGACAGAGAGAGAGAGAGAGGGAGAGAGAGAGAGAATGTGCACAAGCAGAGGGGAGGGGCAGAGGGAGAGGGAGAAGCAGGCTCCCAGCTGAGCAGGGAACTGGATGATGCGGGGCCTGATGCAGGGCCTGATGTGGAGCCCGATTCCAGGACCCTGGGATCATGACCTGAGCCAAAGGCAGACGCTTAACCAACTGAGCCACCCAGGCGCCCCAACAAACAGTTCTTAAGAGGGCATTAATTAGAAGGTAGGTCCAGTACAAAAATAACCCTCTGTGCTTGTCAGACAGGACCTCTCATTCTGTACCAGTTTTGGAAGTCACATTTAAGTGGAATATGAAAAGAAAAAGGCAACAATGAATGAATGAGGTTCAAAATCAAGTAAATTAAATGATTTGCCCTAAGTCTTCAAACTAATAATGTAGGAAGCAGAATTTCAAGCCCAGGTCTTCAGGCTCCACTTCTCAGTTTACTGAGCTAATTCTCTTTGCACACTATTAGCTTTCCATTATCTCCTTCTCTATCCCAACTCCAACTTTTCATATACTCCAAAGAACAGACTTAAAAGATAAATACCCCTTGACACTTCCCTGAAGTTTCCTTTCCCTAATGACAGTTGAAGAGAAAGACCACTATAAATCTTACTGAACAATACAGGGCGCCTGGGTGGCTCAGTTGGTTAAGCGACTGCCTTTGGCTCAGGTCATGATCCCAGGGTCCTGGGATCGAGTCCCACATCGGGCTCCCTGCTCTGCGGGGAACCTGCTTCTCCCTCTCCCACTCCCCCTGCTTGTGTTCCCTCTCTCGCTGTGTCTCTCTCTGTCAAATAAATAAATAAAATCTTTAAAAAAAAAAAAAAAAATCTTACTGAACAATACAGGAGCCAGTGCATTCCCCACCTGTGTTGGTTAGATCGTGCAGCCAACATACCCAGCTCAACACATCAGAGCTGTCATTCTTTAATTCAACATACATATTACATATTATACATATAAAATACACGTATTTTAAAAATAGGAAAAATATATATATATAAAAGAATGACCTTTAAAGCACAAAGAATATATCTGATAAGGATCTAGTATCCATAACATATGGATAAAATACTTAGGAATAAATGTAAGGAAATATAAGACTTGTACACTGAAAACTACAAAACACAGCTAAAAGCAAAATTAAAGACATCTTAAATAAATGGAAAGATATTCCATGTTCAATGATTGGAAGACTTCATATTGCTAAGATGCTAATACTCCCCTACATCAACCTACAGATTCAATAAAAGCCTTATCAAAATCCCAAGGGCACATTTCGCGGGTAGAAAAGTAGATTCCAAAATTCGTAAGAAATTGCAAAGGACCCTAAATAACAATTTTGAAAAAGAATAAATTTCAAAATTACTACAAAGCTATAGTAATCAAAATGCTGTGGTACTCTCAGAAGGATAAACACAGAGATGAATGTAATAGAACTGTAGGTCCAGAAGTAAACCTTTACATCAATGGCAATTGATTTTTCACAAGGATGCCAAGAGCATTCATTGAAGGTAGTATCTTCAACAAAGGGCACTGGGAAAACTAAATATTTACATGCAAAAGAAAAAAGCTGGACCTCTACCACAAACCATAAATAAAAATTAACTTGAAATAGATCAAAGGCTTAAATATAAGAGCTAAAAATCTTAGAAGAAAACATAGGGGTAAATCTTCATGCTCTGAGCTTTGGAAATGGGATTCTTGGATATAACACGAAGAGCACCAGCAACTAAAGAAAAATTAGATTTCATCAAAACTTAAAACTTACATGCATTAAGACACTATGAAGACAGTGAAAAAACAACATACAGAATAGAATATTTGCTAATCATGTATCTGATAAGGGTCTAATATCCAGAATATGTAAAGAGCTCTTATATCTCAACAAGAACAACAACAACAGAAAACAAACAAAAACAATTAAAAGAAGGGGCGCCTGGGTGGCTCAGTCGTTAAGCGTCTGCCTCCGGCTCACATCATGATCCCAGGGTCCTGGAATTGAGCCCATGTCGGGCTCTCTGCTCAGGGGGAAGCCTGCTTCTCCCTCTCCCACTCCCCCTGCTTCTGTTCCCTCTCTCACTGTCTCTCTCTCTCTCTCTCTGTCAAAATAAATAAATAAAATCTTTAAAAAAAAATAAAACAATTAAAAGAAAAACTGGGCAAAGGATTTGAATAGACATTTCTCCAAAGAAGATAGACAAATGGCTAATAAGCACGTGAAGGCTCAATATCACTGGTCATTAGGGAAATACAAATCAAAACTATAATGACATACCACTTAACACTCACTAGGATGGTCATAATCAGAAAGACAGAAAATAACAAATGTTGGCAAATATGTAGAGAAATTGCTGACTGGGATGAAAAATGGTGTCCTTGCTCTGGGAAACAGTTTGGTGGTTCCCCAAAAAAGTTAAACATGGAATTACCATTTGGTGCAGCAATTCCAGTTCTAGGTATATACCCAAAGGAACTAAAAATAGGTATTCAAACAAATACTTTTTTTATACAAATGTTCCTAGCTCAGTATCTACAACAGTAAAAATGTAGAAACCACCCAAACATCAACACACAAACAGATAAACAAAATATGGTAGATACATATAACGGACTATCATTCAACCCTAAGAAATAATAAAGTACCAGGGGCTCCTGGGTTGCTCGGTCGGTTGAGCATCCATCCAGCTTTTGATTTCGGCTCAGGTCATGATCTCAGGGTCGTGGGATCAAGCCCTGCATAGGGCTCCGGGTGCAGCACAGAGTCTGCTTGTCCCTCTCCCTCCCCTTCTGCCCCTCCCCCTAGATCATGTTTGCACACGTGCTCTCTCTCAAATAAATAAATAAAATCTTTAAAAAACATAGTAAAGTACCAATACACAATACATGCTATAAGAATGAACCTCAAAAACACTACACCAAGTGAGGGCGCCTGGGTGGCTCAGTTGGTTAAGCGACTGCCTTCAGCTCAGGTCATGATCCTGGAGTCCCGGGATCGAGTCCCGCATCGGGCTCCCTGCTCGGCAGGGAGTCTGCTTCTCCCTCTGACCCTCCTCCCTCTCATGCTCTCTGTCTCTCATTCTCTCTCTCTCAAATAAATAAATAAAATCTTTAAAAAAAAAAAAAAAAAAAAACACTACACCAAGTGAAAGAGGCCACATACAAAAAGTAACATATACGATTCCTTTTAAATAAAATATCCAGAGTAAGTAAAGCCACAGAGACAAGGCATAAAGCAGGTTATTGTTGCCAG
Organism: Phoca vitulina; assembly: GCF_004348235.1. NCBI lineage: Eukaryota > Metazoa > Chordata > Mammalia > Carnivora > Phocidae > Phoca > Phoca vitulina. The sequence continues at coordinate 29,074,385 of NW_022589728.1, forward strand.
GGGATGAGGGAAGGGCGAATGAGGATGCCAGTTTAATGACTGTGGGTCTCCCTTGGGTGTGATGGAAACTACACAGAGGTGACAGCAGCAGAAGACTGAAAGTGCCCACTGCCATGGAGTTGTGCACTTTTAAATGGTTAATTTCAAGAAAAAGAGAGAAAGGAAGGGAGGGAAAGAAGGTTCCAAGTGCCCACCTATATCCACAACACAGCAAAGGGGAGAACAAAGCCACTGATGCAGCTGAAAAGCCAAGTGCATTAGACCTAGTGCAGCCCCTCAGGTGATATTCACTAGGGCTCCTCTCATCCGTTTCCTCCTTCACATCCTACTTCTCAGACCCACTTCACCCCTTAGATACCTTTTTTCATATAAAAAGAAACTGATTATCACGCTCTTCTATTTCTTCTCCCCCACTCCAGACCTCTGACAAGTAAATATATGTTGCTTTCTCTCCCCTGGAACAGAGGATGAGATGTTACCATATGCTTTAGAAACACAAATGGCATTGTAAGTGCAAAGCATGAAGTTCCAAAAGGAATGCTTCTTTACCTTTGCAAGTTCTCTTCTTAGCTCTTCTTGCTCCTCCTCTGACAGGGTCTCTGTGGCACTGATCGTAGCGGCAACATCTTCTCCTTCCTCGGGTACTGGGTCTGTTCTCAGCAGACCTTGTTGGGGATTTAAAAAAAAAAAAGTCTGTAAGGTATGAAAGCTAAGTAAAATTCTCCCTTAGGCTCCTCCACCACCCCAGCGAGAATAAAAACCAATTAGACTGGACCCACACATCAACCTTCTGTACCTTCAAATGACCTGGCTCTTCCTGGAAAGGACAAAAGAAAAGTCTCAGCTACCACTAAAAACCACCCAATTATACTCTGCCAAAATATGAATTTAGAAAAGAGAGCATTCGCATAGCTTGTTCTTTTGCTCAGTCACAATATAGTTACTGCAAAGTAGAAGAGTTAAGAGGCCAAGAGTGGGATCTTGCCAAGGCTTTAAATGCTACACCCTAGTAAATCAGCATGACTAATAATTCACACTAACAAGGGGTTTGTAAATGTCTCTAGCTTCCTCTGCTAATCAAATCCAGCATTAATCTCAGTCAAGAGCTGAATAAACTCAATACCTACAGGAATTTTATTAAAAAAAAAAAAAAAAAGAAATTGTATTACATTTCTTTCCATTGTTAGTGGAGGTAGGAAACTCCCGTAACTTAAAAAAAAAAACAAAAACAAAACAAAACAAAAACTATGTATCTCATCCAGATAACCCTGAAAAGTTGTAATGTATACAGAAATGACCAACAGCAACACAGAAGTTTTCCACATTATTTAAGATCAACTAGGCACAGCCACTCCCCTGGAATAGAGCCAACCACTATGAGTCCTTCACCCTGAAGAACTTGGTACTTCTCGAGTGGCCAAGGAGGCATTTGGCCCTCAACGACTCTCTTCTCTGCTGCCTAACCACCCACGCACAAGGCTAGGGTGAAGTCAACAAGCACCCCCCAAAACCTTGGGTGCAAAATTTAAGATGGCACCAAAAACTCGATATAAATAATTTTAATACTTCAATGCAATATTTTTTTAAAAAATCAAAGTTAATTCAAAGAATCTATAATGAACAAAATATCAAAATTTTAAATAGGCTCAGTATCAATGACTTTTCCTTCTGCCTCAGGCTCCAAAACGGCTTTGCACAGTACCATTCCCGATCTTGTCTCTGTTTAAAAGTTTAGTATTTTGTTTATCATGTTTTCATTTTGATTTTTCTGAAAATTGCATTAACATACTATTGGTCTTGACTGCAGAGCATCTGGGTGCCCCCTTAAATTTTACAGCTCAGGCAGGTGGCTGCTGGCCTCACTTGCCTTATCCTAGTCATAGTCCTGCCCATGCATCCCCCTGTCACAGAGGTCTGCGTTTTCACAGTCTCCTCTGGCAACAGATTTTTGGCGTAGGGAACCAGAGAAAGGGCTCTCCTTTTCCCGCTCTTCGCCTCTTTCTGCCAGTGGGCGTTACAGCAATCGCAGACCCCCACCACCCCCACGTCCATTTCTGAGAAGCGCTAGTTCAGCCATAGCAGGGACATGGCATCCCGCCCAGATCAAAACGCCAGGCAGCGGAAGGCAGACTTCACAGGCAGGTGGAAAGGCAGGAGGGAGAATAACCACGCTGTTCGACAAGCAGCCAGCGCCACGGCAAACCCAAAGGAAGTATATGAATCCATGACACAACCTGTATGCCCACTGTGTAAAAGGTACGAAGCCACCTGCTACGGGGTCTACCGCGTATTAACCGCTAACGGCACCTAATAATTATAACAGCATGAGCGTAACAGTACCAAAACAGTGCCTACCTGAAAGGCGTTTACAGAACTGTTAAAGGAATAAAAGTAGTACAAATAAGACAATTCAAAAACAAACCGGAGTGGGAAACAATATGATTAAGGCTTCTAATGCACAGACAGTATGTGACGGGTACAATCGGTAGATGGAAAAGCTCAATGAGTAATTGCTTCTGTAGGCCCCCTCTAAAATATCTTCAGACTGCCCAAGTAAGACTTCTGTCTTAGAGACAGAACAGAAATCTGATTATGTCACTCTCCAGCTTACAATCCTTTAGTGGTGGGTTCCCTGTTGTTTTCCAGACAAAATTCAACCCCGTCGTTTAGCACACAGGCCTTACTGGGCCCTGGTATCTGCCACTGGAAACCTCATACTCCAACCCCAGCCAAATCGAACTGTGGATAAGGTATGTACTGTCAGAAATCACTGAGAAGGGCCCATGTATGCTTGCAAATGCATCCCCTATGCCAGATCATGTGACGAGAGAGTATGAGACTGAGGATGGGAGAGGAGTATATGGTAGCAATCATATAAGACAATATAGGAAGAACCACAACAGAGTTAATTATAAATATTCTTTATTTTATTTTTAAGGTTTTGTTCAGACTTAAGTCTCCAACCAGAACAGGACTCAGAAAAAAAAAAAAAAATCCAACAAAACTCTGGTGCTAAACCATGCCTTATAATACAAAGGCTCTTTCATGCTTTTTAATAAATGCTAGTTTGCGAATCTGCTTAAGCGGGAAAATGTAATATCTAATTACTAATAGCACTTTATTGCACAGCTGCCCAATTCCAGAAAGAATCTAGGGGGATTCTGATACTATTCAAGTATTTAGTTAGGCTACCAGGGCACATAAATTTCTCAGAAAAGGGGATCATTTAGTTGTCCACAGTTGGCTTCAGGACTTCCAAGATGACCTTGAGATTTTATATTCAGAATCATTAGTAACTTACTTAGTAATTACAGGTTCTGTTTTTCCCATATTAGCCTGTAGGTGGCAGCAAATTATCAACGTTCAAATTTTAAGGTGTGGTTTGTTGAAGGGTAATCAAACGGAGGGTTGGGGGATGTAAAATGAAGAACACAAAGGAAGAACAGAAAGGCAGATACCAAAATCACTGGCAAAACATGACAGTCATGACTTAGGAAAATTATTAATAACCACAGCCACCACCACAGAGTGCATTCTATGTATATTCAAATCAGAACTAAGTGGTCCAAATACATGGTATCATTTACGTCCACCACTTCTGTGATGCGGAGATCTACCAGTTCTGAGGAAACGAAGCTTACAGAGGTTAAGCAACTTGCCCATGGTAACACACCTGAATGCATAGTGGGGTTACAATTTTGAACCTAGACAGCTCGATCTGAAAGTATAGGCTTAAAATCATTATCTCCAAAGGACAAATGAAGACAAGAGTAGGGGGCTGAAGCTCAGACTTGTAAGAGATCTAGAAGCAATAGTAATTAAGACTCTGTACAAAGGAAAAGAACCTGGCAGAGTAGGTCAAAAGCAATCTCTTCACTTCCAAATGTATAGTTTCTCCAAACTTGGAGCCCTAGAAGTTTTTCTAGATATTATCCAATTTCCCCCTATGTTCAGGAAGAGTGTAATATTTATTGTAGAGGCAGAGTGTGGCTTTGGGGAGAAAAAAAATATTAACTTCTCATTCACAAGTTGGGAAGCAGGAGCATTTTAACATATAATTACTTAAACCATAAGTACGCCAAAAAAATTCTTATTCGATCATTAATTTTAATAGTTCTCCTCAGAATCTGATAGAAAACTGTTTTTAAAAGATGGCAAAGAGGAACAACATATGATTAATATTTATTAAGGTCTAATCGACCAACCAGGGAGATTCACATTATCTCATTCTGAAAAAAAACATCCTGATGAAAGGAGTACAATTTATCTCCACTAGGAAAGAGAGACCCTCTGAGGTTAGTAATCTGCCCAGAATCACAGGTGAGATTAAAATGCAGGTTTTTCGGACTCCAAACTCTTGCTCCTTCACAAATAGTTTTTCTTAGAGAAATTTCAGGGAGCAGGGAGGACGAAGGGCAAGCTGGAAGCAGAGGGCTGGGGAGGGACTTCCAACGTCCCCCGAGGGTGTAAAACCCATGTGGATTCCTGGCTGAAAGTCACGGATGCGCCTGGGTGGCTCAGTCGTTAAGCATCTGCCTTCAGCTCAGGTCATGATCCCAGGGTCCTGGGATCAAGCCCCACATTGGGCTCCCTGCTCCGTAGGAAGCCTGCTTCTCCCTCTACCAGTCCCCCTGCTTGTGTTCCCTCTCTTGCTATGTCTCTGTCAAATAAATAAAATCTTAAAAAAAAAAAAAAGAATTAAAAAAAAAAGTCACGGATACAACTGTAGAGCCCAAGTGACAGAAAACTGGGGATAATTTGTTCCTTCTGGTTGTTCCTATTTTAGCCACCTCCATAATTCCTGTAGTTGTGCAAAGAGTTTGCCTGTCTCCCCTCTCAAGAGTTACGTAGCAGAGAGAACCTGGAGCCCATTGACCGACAGGCAAATGGCTAGGTGCCCAGGTGAGAGTCCCACTGCCAGGGGAGTGACAGGGAAGATGAACAGAGACCGGGGGATCACGCCCCATCAATCCTAAGACACAATTTTTTCCTTTATATTTACAACTTTGAACTCGAGATGCACTGAACAGGCAATCGGTTAAGCAGTCCTTGTGGCATAGTTGTTTGTCACCTACTGTAAATGTGCTCCAAAATTTGCAAAATGGGTGTCAGGGACTGAGAACATCACAGACCTCTCTTTCAAGAAAGTCTGCATCACAACACTGTGTGGGAGGAAAATAAAGCAAGACATGGATTATTCCCAGTTGCAAAGCAATTCTAGTAAGTTAGGAAATGCACGGGAAGGTGTTTCAGGAAAACTGTAAGTTGGTTTACTCTAAACAATATGCACAGGAGTGTTATGATCAACATATACGTCTGAATAAACCAAAAAGAATGTTAATAAGCATAAAAAATTTTAAGTAAAATTAAAGCAATGTCTCTTAATCTTTTAACTTGCAGCAATTTCTCCCCTTAATGAACAAATACTATAACGGTACATCTTAAAATCCACAGTGTCTTGGAAGAGATGAAATATAATACTCTACACTTCTGAGAACTTATTAGTAATGTGAGGAAAACGAAATGCTTGGGTCTTTGGCTGCAGTGGAAATGTGTGTGATGAGCAAGCATGGTGGGGAAGAACAAGGAAGAATGGAAAAAGATTTCAGTCTTGAATACGTCCCTAAGTCCAGACTATAAAGTCCTGAAGTCAACATCCTTGTCTTTTCATCTTGGTACTCATGGTGCCAAGAACAGAGTAAATGTTAATGCTCTTTTTGAACTGATTTACTGGTTAAAGATTTATTCAAATGAAGTTCCTCTTTACTTTCCCACGCATACCCCCCTATTCGACATATACTCCCAAAAATTTCAACCAGAAAAAGCAGCAAAAAAGCCTTTTTTAAATACAAATTTTGAACCTACAATTAAAATTAAGGCATGATTTTGACTTTGGTGAGTACCTTTCTGTTCAGGTGATACGGATGCAGCCCAGGCCACTGCACCCTGGAGCAGGCACCCAAACATTTCCCTTCGGTTCACCTTTGACCTTGTACCCAATTAAGACCAACTGCTTCTCCTCAAGACTTTCTACAACTATCATTTAAAAACTTTTTAGCCATTTTCATATAATGATCTGAAAAAATTTTGCATCATGTTATTTAAATACTTTATTCAATAAGATGAGGACATTGGGGTCGGGGCTTTTTTTAAAGAGTAGATAAAGCATGAACTTTGAAATTAGATGGCTCTGTAGGTTGACTTGTGTCCCCCCAAAAGATACATTTCATTTCCTAACCCCCAGGACCTGCAAATGTGTTTTCACTTGGAAACAGGTTTTTGCAAATATAGCCAAGATGAAATCACAGTAATTTAAGGTGGGTCCTAATCCAATGTGTCCTTATAAGAAGAAGGAAATTTAGACACAGAAACCCAGAGAGAACAACACGGAAACATACAGGCACACAGAGGCCCAGGGACCACTCCCCGTGATAACGGAGGCCGACTGGAGGGACAGAGCTGCAAGGCACAGAACGCCAGGATCGCCAGCAACCACCAGGAGCTAGGATGAGGCAAGGAAGGATTTCCCTACAGAAGGAGCACCGCTGACACCTTCATTTTGGACTTCCAGCCTCCAGAACAGAGACAGAACACGTATCTGTTGTTTTAAGTCACTCAATTTGGAGCACTTTGTCATGGCAGCCCTAGGAAACCAGCCTCCCCCCCCAAAAAAACCATTACATATTTAAAAAACAACACGCACGCAATACCACCTGGCTCTCCAGGTTTTTGTAAGAACAGTGTAAAGAATTATGAACAGGGAGAGTGGGCAGATAGTAGATGTTCAGTAAGGATGTGCTATTGTCCCACTTTTCCATGTGCTACAAGTCGGCCCAGTTACTTCCTGTCTCCTCTTCCATGAAGCATGGCTCACAGGTCCCCTCATTTCCCGTCTCTCTTTAACCCCGGTCACCTGGCATCCGCCTCTCCTCTGCATCTTCAACATGACAGCTGTCAATCATGACGTCATTTGACATCTCCAAGGCATCAGCACTGAACCCTGGTCTGGAATCTCCTCTCCTGTGATACCTCCCCAGATTTCTCTTACCCCTGAGATATGGCTTCATCTCACTCTCCCAGGCATCTACTTCATGCCTCCCCTCCAAACTCACCACTCCTGCCTTGATCCGGGCTCTTGCAATTTCTTGCTCAGATTCTTGCCCCTAAAGCTCCCTAATGGTGTCTGTCCCTCCAATCCATTCACTACCCTGCCACCAGAGTGAACTTCTAAGGTATGACTCTGACCACGGCACTCCCTTGCCTTAAATCCTTCTAGGGCTTCCCACTTCCCAGTAAAGCTCTTGCTCTTGACAATCTGGAGCCCACCTACTCCATCTCCCGCTACTACCCTTACTGCCCAACACACTCACTACATCTTCCAACCTGCAGTTCCTACGAAGACATGCTTTTTTTTTAAAGTAAGGTATTAATTCAAAAAGGAAAATAAAGTGCCTCCCATACATTTTTTGCCCATTTTATTTTTTGTGTGGTTAAATACACAACATAAAAGTTGCCATCCTGACATTGGGGAGGGTATGTGCTATGGTGAGCGCTGTGAATTGTGTAAGACTGTTGAATCACAGACCTGTACCTCTGAAACAAATAATACATTATATGTTAAAAAAAAAAAGAAGAAGAAGAAGAAGAAGATATTAGGAAGGGAAAAATGAAGGGGGGGAAATTGGAGGGGGAGACGAACCATGAGAGACTATGGACTCGGGAGAAACAAACTGAGGGTTCCAAAGGGGAGGGGGTGGGGGGATGGGTTAGCCTGGTGATGGGTATTGAGGAGGGCACGTTCTGCATGGAGCACTGGGTGTTATACGCAAACAATGAATCATGGAACACTACATCAAAAACTAATGATATAATGTATGGGGATTAACATATTAAAATAAAATTTAAAAAATAAAAGTTGCCATCCTAACCCGTTTTTAAGCATACAATTCAGTGGTATGAACGACATTCACAATGTTGTACAACAACCTCCACCATCTCTTTCCAAATCATGCTCTTTTTTTTTTTTTTTTTTAAGTGTCTTTGCACATGTTATTTTCTCTTCTGGAAACCCCCTGCTTATTTCCAAATCCCATTCATTTCAATAAATCAGTTTTAAGTGTCTCCTGCTCTTGGAGGCTTTCCCTGGACCCCGTGCCCAGGCCCTGCTCTGGGTGTAACACTCTGTAACGTCTACTGTACTTAGTACACAGCCTGCGGGCGCCTGGGTGGCTCAGTCGTTAAGCGTCTGCCTTCGGCTCAGGTCATGATCCCAGGGTCCTGGGATCGAGCCCCGCATCGGGCTCCCTGCTCCACGGGAGGCCTGCTTCTCCCTCTCCCACTCCCCCTGCTTGTGTTCCCTCTCTCGCTGTGTCTCTCTCTGTCAAATAAATAAATAAAATCTTTTAAAAAAAAAAAGAACACAGCCTGCTGGGCTGGGCGACATCTGACCTTAGCACTGTGTTCCGATCCCACAACTTCAGCCCAGCGAGGTATCTGGTACAGATGCTCATTAGCCCTCTCTGAATAAATCAATTATAGGAAGGTACACAGCTGAGTTAGAGAGATAAGAACTCGGTCTCCCTTCACTGTCTACCTTGTATCTCGAGCTTTTTATATCTCACTCTCACTTCACTGCTTTCACCTACACACGTTTTTCTATTTAAAACAGACAGAAAACTTAAAAAGAATTTTTTTAATAAAATAAAAAAATAAAACACATGAAATGACATTTTTCTAAAGAAATACAACTTCTGTCTCATACATAATCTACACAAAGATTGTTACATTTGGAGGTCATATACCTTCACGTTACAAAGTGTGTTCACAGCCAAAAGCACCATGCTTTTATAGGGGGGGTTATGGGGGGGGCACTAGTGATATTACAGAGGGAAGAATATGATGTCAGCTGCTCCCAAGATATGCAGTTAGGAGGGAAGAAGTTGCAGAGGAGGAGTCTAAGACACCTGCTATTTAGTTAACACTGGGCTTAAATAGCAGAGAATTTGGTAGAGTGTAATTGAGCCCTAGAAGCTTCTCTAGGAAATAAAACTGTATACACCTCTCTCACAGAATCTTTAAAGAGGCAACAATGGCTTTAGGACCAGGGTAGGAATAAGAAACTTCAGTCTCTAAGGACTGTTTTACTTAAGCACAAGCAAGAGGAAATGTGTGCCTTTTTAAACCTAGAGACACAAAAAGAGATACAACATATAGTTCGAAATGTCTTTAGTGGTACTGACCAAAAAGGTCAGAAGACAAAGATATTTTTCCTAGTATAAGTCTGTGGTTGGGGCTCCTACTCTCTGGATCTTCTCCGTTTCTGAATGTAATAAAATCCCAGCAGAGTCAGGGGAATATTTGGAGGTCCCCACAACAAAGTAAGATCCTAAACAAGCGAGACCCTTCTCTCTTTTAAGACATTCTAAAAACGGGCGCCTGGGTGGCTCAGTTCGTTAAGCAACTGCCTTCGGCTCAGGTCATGATCCTGGAGTCCCTGGATTGAGTACCGCATAGAGTCCCGCATCGAGTCCCACGGCTCCCTGCTCGGCAGGGAGTCTGCTTCTCCCTCTGACCCTCCCCCCTCTCATGTGCTCGCTCTCTCTCATTCTCTCTCAAATAAATAAATAAAATCTTTAAAAAAAAAAAAAAAGAAATTCTAAAAACAAAGGATCTACTTAACACAGGGCTTCTCAACCACAGCATGAGGGGCATTTTGAGCAGGTTAATTCTTTGTGGTGGGGGCTGTCCTGTACATCATCCCACGTGGCATGGGGGCATGCCCCCCTTCCTCCCCAAAGCCAACTGCAATTGTGACAACCAGAATCATCTCCGAATCAGCTTGGCTCTAGCCGCGGCCAGAATGCCTGCAGGGGGCAAAACTGCCCTAGGTTGAAAACCACTGACTTAAGGCAAGGGAGTATCTGACACCTGCTATTTGACACAGATTATCTTCAGAAGAAAGAGATGCAGTAGCACAGGCCATGAAAACTTTATATTTCTTAAGGATATAATTTTCCCATATTCACCCGTAGTGATAACAATACAACAGTAGGAGAGAAAAAAGGAGTCAAGTAATTGTCATCCATCAAGGCGGCAAGGAGCAAAAAGCTGAGGAAACTTGACCCACTCCATCTGGGGAAAGAACCAGAACCCAGGAGATTATCTGGGCAGCATCAGGGCCACTGAAGAGGAATGGAAGTAGGCTGAGGGGGGTAGGTGGGCAGCACTAGGGCCAAAAGGGAAAGAAAACTGGGACCCAGATGGGCCTAGAGCGCTCTGGAGGCTCACCTCTGAAAGCAGGGCCCTGAACAGAGGTCAACCTCCTACCCAAAAAGGTCACCCTCTCAAAACTTCATCAAAAAGAATGGAGGAGGAAGGAAAGATCACAAAGGCAGAACACATCAGTATTTTCAAATGTTTTACTCACCTCCTCCAGAAATTCCTAAACTGACCCTTAAATCTCTTCCATCTTAAAAAAAAGGGGGGGGGGAGGACCTTCAGTTGATAACTTCAGAACCATCTGTCCTCCCAACCCCAATCAAGTGTAAAATGAGAAACTAGGGCACTCCACAAAAGAGAGATCAAAGGTCAGCCATGGAGAAATTTGGGGATCCCCAGGGAGGAAGTCACTTCCATTCTTAAATTTCCTCTGCAGGAATAAGGAAGTTCCTCATAACTTGGATTCTGCTCTGATTTTTATTTTGTAAACCATACATTTGCTATTTAAGACCTTCACAATTAATTACGCATAACTTTCGAGAAGTAATAATGACTTCCCTAAAAAGAAATCAGAATGACAACAGAGTAGAAACCAAAAAGGGTAATAAAACAGAATGAAAAGCAGGACTCTGAGCTAAGAGAACTCCAGTTTGATTTTTTTCAGTGTTTTTAAAGTTTCAAATATGACAGCATAAAACTAAAATGTCAGATTTTTAAATGGCTCCTGTTCCTATTTCCTGAAGTCACCAGAAATAACCAAAGGTGTTTTATACAACAGGGCTGCATCTTTCCGTACATTAAAAAAAATGTTAAGAGGAAGAGTGGTTCTACATAAATAGGGCTTGGGAAATTATCTTTGTAGGTGCTCACGAAGGGAAGAGAAAGCACGACAAAGGACACTAGCTGAGAGACCTGTGCTGTGCTGACCGGCAAGGGCAAAGACGGAATGGACGTACACGTCCAAGAATCCACACACATATACTACCCCCCACGGTAAAGCCTGTGACGGAGGAAAGATTACACCTGGAATGATGAACCTGTTCTGTAATACCCATCACCAAAGAGGCCAAGAGAGTGTGATCAAAAAAAACAAAAAAAACGCTGGCTTGAGGACCGACGGATGGAGTGTGAGACCCAGAGGGGGCTAACTGAGCTTTGTGATGTGGGGGCTTCACCACACCTCTCTTGGCCTCAATGTTCACACCTGGAAAACGAACTAGAGTGTGAATTAGTCCTTGTCAGTTTCATTTCATTCACTCACTCACTCACTCCTTCATTCATCATGTATTTGTTGAGCCACAGATGTCAAGCACTATTTCAGGTGGTAGGGAAGAACCGTGATCAAAAAAGACTAACATCCCTAAGGGAACTTACATCCCAGATTCTGAAAATTTTAAGTCAGTTTTTCAAACCATGGGCTGTGAAACCCATTTAGCGGTACCAAATGAGCATTTTAAAAAGAACAAATGGAACAGTGTAAGATATCAGAGTACATCACAAAGAGGCAAGCAAGATAAGTTCTGTTTTCACAGAATTCTGCTTCAGTTATTGATATTTGTATTGATGAGGGTTTTGGGTGGGTCAAGACATATAAGGTGCTCTGAATGTGGGTTGGTTGTATCAAAGAGTTTAAAAATCCCTAATAAAAGACCTCTCTTTGTTCCAGCCACTGGCCCTCATTCTCTCCTTCACTCAGACTGCTTCGTAGGAACATCCTGCCCACAGATTAAATCTCATTACTTTCTCATTTGCCCCATGATGGCCTGGATAAATATCAAAGAATATGTTTTTCAGATCAGTGTTCCCAACCCTTCTGAGTAGGATTCCTTTTAACATCAGTCCCTTTTGTGCAATACTTGTCAGCTGATTAAGAAAATGAACAGTGGGGTGGCTGGATAGCTCAGTCCGTTAGCAGTCGACTCTTGATTTCAGCTCAGATCGTGATCTCAGGGTTGTGAGATTGAGCCTTGCAAAGAGTTCTGCGCTTAGTGCAGAGTCTGCATGGAATTCTCCCTCCCTCTCCCTCTGCTCCCCCCAACCCCAGCTCGCTAGCTCTAAAATAAATCTTTTTTTAAAAAAAGAGGAAAAAAGAAAATGCATAGTGACCAAAAGCCACATGAACTTTTAAATGTATTTATAATGTATCTGTCCTAAGAGCTCCTATTTAGAAATACAAAGAGTACAAACGCACCCAAGACATAGTATTCCCTCCATCTACACCTCATGCTTGATGTTCAAACAGATTGGCAGGTTTCTTGTGCCAAGGGGTCCAGGGCACAGAGCCTGCTGATTACTGTTCTAGATCCTCTTTTATTTGGTTATTTTAGAATCACCATGTTCTTACTAAATGACTGCTTTGAGTGGTTTCTGTTTAATGCTCCCTCCCCCTCCTTTTTTCCAATTAAAGCAAACTGCTAAACTTGAGCACTAGTGGGTACATGAGTTTGTTTTTAGTATTTGTTGTTCACTTGCCTTTTTTTTTAATAATTTTGTTTTTAATATCATGAGCCCAGACTCCTACAGATTGCTACTAGGAATTGGAAAGACAATTGTTTGAAATTTGCCTGGAGACATCTTCAACTTTCCCAACTGTTTTATTTTTAACAGAAAACATCCAAAGGCAGCAATTATTGCAGCTGGGAAAAGTGAAAGGAGGTGAAAAGAGATACAAGGAGAATAGAAGAGATCTAGAACAAGCTAGGTAAATCCTTCCACGAATCTCAAACCCTCACACACTGATCACCAAGATCTACCTGAAGTGACAGAACTGCGGCCTCTGCTTCCATGGTCCCTTGTCACCTGGGTTTTACTCTGTCATCCAGCTCCAACTCCCTACTGTGTGTTGTTTTTTTTTTTAAAGATTGATTGATTGATTTCAGAAAGAGAGAGAAAGAGCGCGAGCACACACAAGCAGGGGGAGCGGCAGGCAGAGGGAGAAGCAGGCTCCCCCCTGAGCAAGGAGCCTGATGCCGGGCTCAATCCCAGACTCTGGGATCCTGACCTGAGCAGAAGGCAGCCCCTTAACCAACTGAGCCAGCCAGGCGCGCCGCCCCCCGCCCCCCCCCCCGGCCCCGTGTGTTGCTCTTGAGGCATTTTCTATATGTAGGATTTAGAAGTTAGAATGGGGCGCCTGGGTGGCTCAGTTGGTTAAGCGACTGCCTTCGGCTCAGGTCATGATCCTAGAGTCCTGGGATCGAGTCCCGCATCGGGCTCCCTGCTCAGCAGGGAGTCTGCTTCTCCCTCTGACCCTCCCCCTCTCATGTGCTCTCTCTCTCTCTCTCTCTCAAATAAATAAATAAAAAAAAAAAAAAAAAAAAAAAAGAAGTTAGAATGGATGATGTCATCCTTTTAGGGGCCAGGCATAGGGGAGATCCCCTATATTACAGAGGTCCAAGGTGGGACCCGGGGACAGGGGAAGGGCAGCAGGGGACAAGCCTTCCTGGCAGACCTCTAACGGCTGCCTCCCAGTCCCCACTTCTAGAAACCAGCTCTAACCTGGTATCTTCAACATTTTTCCCTGCCAGGAAATCCAAACTATACCCCAAAGGTAGCCACGGCTGCAACCAAAGGTTAGAGGAACGTAGCTTCAGCACACTCTCTACTGTCAGCAAGTATACAACCGAAAATACACGCAGGTTTCCTGCTGTATCCTTTACCGATTCCTTCTCAATTACCCACCTTGTAAACTTAAAAAGAGCACACTGTAACCTATTCTTCATTAATAAGGAAAAAATTAACTTCTAGGAAAATCTGCTTACTCCTGGCAAGTTAGAGAGCAGGTCATCTAGGGGTCTCCAGGCTTTCGCCGTAGAATGAGAGAACGGGCCTGGACGATGTGCTCAGGCTGCTTCCAGCCTCCTACTGCCTTGTGCAGAGAAACTGAGACGCTCCCTGCCGGTACCCGGGCTTCAGAAGGAGGTCATACTGGCCCCTGTGAAGGAATGACTGCTTCCCAAGGTACAGCAACACTGAGCTCTTTTTTTCTTTTTTTTAAAGATTCTATTTATTTATTTGAGAGAGAGTGAGAGAGAGAGCACGAGAAGGGGGAGGGTCAGAGGGAGAAGCAGACTCCCCACTGAGCAGGGAGCCGGATGCGGGACTCCATCCTGAGACTCCAGGATCATGACATGAGATGAAGGTAGTTGCTCAACCGACTGAGCCACCTAGGCGCCGAGTTCTTCTATTTAAAAACAAAATCTCTTGCTTAAGTATTTCTGTCTGTCTGCTATGCTCAGGATTCCAGAACAAAATCCAGGACGTCCACTAGTAGGGCCTTAGGGCTTTAGATGCCTAAGCCTCATTTTAACAAAGACAAAATTGGGGTGGGGGGGGCTTAATAAATTACACATAGAAGGCAACAAGCAAAGACCTTCAGATTCTCCCTTTTTTGTGATTTATCAGCTCAATGAACTCAAAGTGATCAGAAGAACTCTAGTGTTCATATCAAGAGTACCACCTTTAAAATCAAAGTTCCTGTTTTATGTATAAATAAACATATTCTAAATATTGAACGAGCCATCTCTCTCTGCTTCGATTCTGCCAACAGCTTTGTTTCACTAGTTTCAACACAGAAACACCGTGACACTAGTAATTTTAAAGCCAAGCAAACCCCGGGTTGTGCCCAAGTTTTGTTACAGCAAATTTAACCTTAGAAAATTAATAGTTACCACATTTCTGAAGAGTAGGTGATCCGGATGGAGACGAATTTCCACTAGGAGACAAGTAAAGATAGTTTTTGTTCACTCCTGTGTCAAAATCAAATGGGGACTGGTAATCTTCATAAAAATCCATCTCTCTACAATCCATTCCAGACAAATGGAAGACGCATCGTTTTAAAACCGTCTGGTATCCTTCAGTTGAGTGCCACTCTGGTCATAGTCCCGTGCAACCCCAGGGCTTGAAGATCCTGGCTTCCTGGCCCAGGAGTGATATTTCTTTCTCAGAGCCTTCACACCCTTAGGACAAGCAAGCCTGTTTAATAAATGACTTATCTGGAGCAACCTTAGGGCTCTATTCACCACCTTTTGTCAATTTCGGTCAACAGTGGAGCGACCGGCGCAGGGGAGCGGAGCTTTCTTTGGTAAACAAAGGAGGGCCAGGTTCTGCAGGATCTCCCAGATGTACAAACAGTTCAAGCAAATGTCAGACGCTGCCACAATTACAAGAAACCACAATTTTTTTTTTAAACCAGTCAGCTGACCACAACTACACCAGGGCGGACTTAATCTTCTAGGACAAGGAAGGATTACCAGTCAGTAATCTCCTACAAAAGCCATCTGGGTGATACTTTTTTCCACCCCGGATTACAACAGAGCCCTAAAAGCCAAGCTTCCTGGTTTAACGATCAGCTTTGTAAGTACAACTTCCTATAGAAATAAAGCTGTATTTCCATTATTACTTTATCTAAAGTAATGTCTGGCTTAGTGTAACAAAAATTTCAGTCTGTCCTCCCACCCTCCCTCCTCTTCTCTTTCTTTCCTTTTCCTTTCCTGGAAAGATGGCGCTTTAGTGACATATGCTGCCAAGAGAAGAGTCAACTATGAAGGGAAAGCTCCCAGGGATTCTGGCCCTTCCTGGTTTAAGGCCACGCCCCTGCAGGTCTGCAAGGAACCTGTGTGCAAACACGCAGGAGCAACATACTGCCCTTCGCAGAGCGCGCCCTGCTGAGTGCCTGGGTCTCAGGGATCTTGGAAGCAAAATTTCTAAGTCACCAAATTTGCCTTCTTTGACACAAGTCTATTAGCAGATCCTTTCTATGTTAACCATGGCCTTTGCTCAAGGGATAGCACTGGAAGGTTCTGCTGCTGTTGAATGAATGGCTCATTTATTAAAGAGGTAAAAATAAAGGCAACCCCCTCTCCTAGGTGGGCAATGGTCTATCACCGCATAACAAAAAAAGGCGGTATTCTACCTTTGCAAATTGACCTGATAAAAATATGCTCTCCCTGGGACGCCTGGGTGGCTCAGCCAGTTAAGTATCCGACTTCTGCTCAGGTCAGGATCCCAGGATCCTGGGATCAAGTCCAGCATCAGGCTCCTTGCTCAGAAGGGATCTGCTTCTCCCTCTGCCTGGTGCTCCCCCTGCTCACACACATGCTCTCTCTCCCCAATAAATAAATAAAATCTTTCAAAAAATATGTATATAATCCCCCTGGATTGGAAGCAAATATAAAGCCTAAAATATTTTAGGCATTAAAAAAACAATTGTGTCTAGTGTATACATATTTGCACCAGGATAGTCTATATTCATCTCAACTTATGATTCATTTTCTATTTTTTCTCATGTTGTACTCTATTTTTGGCAAGCCTTTATCTTATTTAAGTTTTTAAAAGTTTATTTTCAACAAAAATCTGCCTTTTTCTTCTAAAATTTACCAAAATTTGAACAACTATAAATGCTGTTAAGTTAGAAACAGAATATAATGGTTTTATTATTATTTTAAAAAAATGAATTGTCTGGCTTCTTGAAATCCAAGGTATTTCTTATCTCAATGGGATGGGCATCACGTCTCTGGCTTAGAGTGTGGGTGATGGGGCCTCTGGCCCTCTCAATATTCTCTGCATTTGGTCACTAAGTAACTGGCAGAAAAAACAGTTCTCCCTCTCAATGCTTATTCTTTCTCCTGGAGCCACAAGTATTAGAAAGCGTTAGGGACTGAATGTTTGCATCTCCTCAAAATTCATGGGCTGAATCCCTCACCTCAAGTGATGGTAGGTAGTAGGAGGTGGGACCTTTGGGCGGTGATTAGCTTCAGATGAGGCCAGGAGGAGGATGCCCCAGGAGGCGATTAGCGTCCTTGTAAGAAGAGAGCTAGCTCTAGCTCTCTCTCAACCACCACGTGAGGACACAAGATGACAGCACGTGCCAACCAGGAAAAGGGCTCTCACCAGGAATCTAATCAACTGGCACCTTCATCTTGAACTTCCCGGTCTCCAGAACTGTGAGAAATAAACGTCTGCTGGTATAAGCCACCAGTCTACAGTAATTTATTATAGCAGCCCAAACTAAGACAAAAATTTAATACAGACACACATACGATGCAAGCCAAGCCACCTCCACACTTCTCACTATCCCTCCAAGATCACACGTCCTTGACCTTCAGTGATCACATTCATGTTACGCCCTCTGTCTGAGATGCTGCCTTTTTTCTGCCTGCTAACATCATTCATCCTTCAAGACTCAGGCAGAAATGCCACCTTTTCTCAGAAGCCCTCCCAGTTTCTGTCCCTGCTCCCCAGCACTCGTTCCAGCAACAGCACACAGACGGTGACATGTCCCTTTGACAGTCCCCCTGTGCCTCCTCATCCTCCCCTTCAGGGCAGGCACTGCATTTTCTATTGTGATGCCTACCCTGAAGTTTGGGCTCTCATCAATGTGGACTGAAGAAAGCCAATAATGGCTCATGCGGACTCTGCATACTGTATTTATAAATATGAGGATTTAGAGTTTATGTGAATTTACCCTACGTGCTTAGGTACAATCTTGGTACATCCTTTTCTCTGAGCCTGCTGGAGTTCTCCAGTCAGATCCCAGTCACGGCATTCTAGCATGTAAGAAAAGTGGGAACGGAAGACAAGAGGTGGGAAAAGCACAGGATATGTGAACGGTATGGCAAAAATTCAGTTGACTCAAGATTCATGTACCAAGTAGAAGGAAGTTGTAAGACATAAAAGATGGAAAGGCAGCTTGAGGACAAACCATTAAAGACCTTGAGTGACAACTTTTATACTTCATAGAACATGCAAAAAAAAAAAAAAAAAAAAAAGCTGAGGGTCACTGTGAGCAAGGTCGAGACAGGATAAAAAGTTTTACGAAGATGACTCTGGAAATGGTGAACAGGGTGCACGCAGGTAGAGGCTGAAAGGGAGAGGACTCAGCGTCTCCCTGCACAGCCCAAACAAGGAGGAGGGAAGCCTTCGTATCGGTGACTACTCTTCATTTCCTGCTGGGGCTATTGGCCCAAGGAAGGAAAAGCCAGGTGAGATTTGGTTCTGTCCTGCTGGATATTTCCACCGGGTATTCGAGAACTTCAAAATCAACAAGCCTAAGACTGAATTCACCAGTTTTCCTGACCATATTCCCACCTCTAAATGCGCCATCCCGAGTCCCCCGGCCTGACCTCACAGCATCACGCCAAGTATTCCTGCCCTATAAGGAGGCACCGCCAGGAGCTGTTCATCCAACTCGCACTGTCTGCCTTCTTCCTGCTTTCCCTCTTTCCTTCTCTCACCGACCACACCCTACTGCAGACCTACCTGGGGTGTTCTGGTAGAGACCAGCCACCATTGTGGGGAAGACAGGTCTGCAGCGCTTTCTCTTGAGGAATTTCACGTCTCCTGCTCCATAGTTCCCACCTACTCCCTGGTTTAAGCTTGGGCTTGGGCTTCCGATCTGGCCCAGGCAGATACCCAGGCCCCTTGTTTACAGGGACTGGCCTAAGGGTAGATATCTGACCCAAACAGTGCCAACAACAGGTCTTCCCTGAGGTTGCCTGGATGAGTAATGGACAAAAGTGACAATTCCTGTAACCTGAGCTATCGGATGCCTGTTGGGAGAGGCCAAGGGTCTCCTCTCCTCATGCCTACAGGGGAGAGAAACACTGCTGAGTCTGGGAAGAGAGGAAAGGAGAAATGAAACAAGGGATGGAGAAGCAGCCTCTGAGCCCCCTCACCCAGTTACCTTGGGCTTCCCACGAAACCAACACATTTCTATTCTGCTTCACTTACGGTTGGATTTGGAAAGAGTCCCACAATACCTACTTTCCAACCATTTCCCACTATGGCCCCACCATGTTTCAGCCGAACTTGGTTTTCCTGTTTCTGGAAAACATCCCAAGCTTGATTTAGGCAATTTTCTCAAACTAGAACGTCTTTTCTCTATATTTTTATACCTGTCAAATTCCTACCCACTAATCAAGCTCAATTTGTAAGTCACGTGTGAGCGGTATATGTATAAGGAATGTTCATTTTAGTGCTACCTAAAATGGGAAAAAAAATAAATACAAATGCCTACTAACACTGAATTATTTAAATGCTAAATTTAATTCATATAATAGGAACTTATCCAAACAACATGAGGATGTAGAAATGTATAGGTTTTATAAGAAAAGATATTTTTGATACATTCAGTAAATAAATCAGGTTCCAAAACTGTTGGTACTGTATGGTCCATAACTGTGTAATAATCGGAGAGCAAAAAAACCGAAAGAAAATGAGCAGAAGAAACCTATCCTATGACCCCAGAAAAGTGTTTATGCGCTGTAGTAGCAGCAGAGGGAGCCCATGGGCGGCTCAGAAGTTAATTTAGTGCAGCCAGTAAAATGCATACTACAGAACAATAACCCATTAGATGACTCATGTTATTGCAAACAGAAATGGAGTAAGTAAAAATGACTATAAAGAATATTAAATTTCTACCTGCCTATTAACACTTCACTCAAATATGTCTGGGTAGGTTCTCCCTAATTTTAAGAGATAGTTAAGAGAGAGCCTGATGTAAAAGCTGCACGACACATACAACAATTCACTTGGAGGGGCCTTGAAGGGCACACAGACAGATGATGTCATTACCGGTAAGAGAGGCAGGCCACTGATACCGGGCACTGTGGACATGTCACAGTGACACAGCACACGGCTGGAAGGAGCTCCAGCTGGCCAAATAAACAACAATTTCATCACCAATAGAATTAAAGATAGCAGTAGAGGGGTGCCTGGGTGGCTCAGTCGTTAAGCGTCTGCCTGCGGCTCAGGTCATGATCCCGGGATCCTGGGATCGAGCCCCGCATCAGGCTCCCTGCTCTGCAGAAAGCCTGCTTCTCCCTCTCCACTCTCCCTGCTTGTGTTCCCTCTCTCTCTGTCTCTCTCTCTGTCAAAGAAATAAATAAAATCTTGAAAAAAAAAAAAATTATAAAAAAAAAAAAAAAGATAGCAGTAGATTATAAATCACTGAAAAGAGGAATCCAGGAGTCCATATGTGATGCTTAACTTTGTGTGTCATTCAGACTGGGCCACAAAATGCCCAGAGATTTGGTTAAACATTATTGTAGGTGTATCTGCAAGGGTGTTTGTGGATGGTAGAAACTGAGTAAAGCAGACTGCCCTCCCCAATATGGATGTGCCTCATCCAGTCTGTTGAAGGCCTGCCCCAAAAGGAAAAAAGAAATTCTATGAAGGACATTACTGGGTCAGTTAGAAAAACTGGAATACAAAGGCAGGTTAGATCAAAGCATTATATCAATATCAAATTTACTGAAGTTGAAACTGTCCTGGGGTTATGTAAGAGAGTATCTCTATTCTTAGGAAATACAAACCGAAAAGACTTAGGAGTAAGGGGCCATGATGTATGCAACTTCCTCTCAAATGATTTAGAAACTATTATGTGTGTGTACACATACATACGCAAACACACCACAAAGAATGATAAAGCAGATGGGGTAAAATGTTAGCAGTGAATGAATAATACCATTCTTATTCTTGCAACCTTTCTGCAGCTTTGAAAACAAAATTTTTTTTAATGACTGAGAAGAACTCTGCATAGGATTAAACAGCCTTGAGGGGGCTGGAGCAGAAAGGAGCAGGACCCTTCTCACGACCATGTAAGGGCAAGGTGGCATAACGGGACTTGCTTATGGTCACAGATTAGATATCCAGGCCCATCCTGGTTTCTGGCCACTTCGGAGAACTGGAAGGACACTCTCCCATGCAATACGAAATACAAAGTCTCACCGCCGCATCCTCTGTAGGTCACATCTTTCCTGAGGAAGGCCAGGAGGACCTTGCTCCACAGTCAGGATTGAGAGGAGGGAGATCACAGGGAGGGGAAGGAGTGTCAGTGAACAACACCACCTTCATTCCCCCATTAGCGCCACCGAAGCAAACCTGGACCCCAGAACACTCACAAAGAGTACCATGAACCAAGACCAAAAAAAGTCCTCAGTTTTGTATGTAAAACTCCATTTAAAATCACAAGGGTAGATGTTCCGTTATTTACATACTTTCTGAAGTAAGCCTCAAAACTCTGTGAGGTGGGTGTTATGGACTGTGCCCATTTTTCTGATGGGAAACAAAGCAAAGAGAGTTTTGTAAACATCCATACCCACATAAAACTACCTGATGAAGTCGCTGGAATTGAGAAACAGGTGATGTGCCTCCAAAGCCTGTGTCCTTTCTGCAGCAGGAGAAAGCTGGTTAAGAACCAGATGATGAGCCAGGACATCGCATTCAAATGACCTGAGGATCTAATTACCAGGCAGAAGTCTGTGTCACTAACAAGCTCCAGGTGATGGAGGCTGCTAGCCCGTGCGATATGAGAAATACGTATTTGGTCGTTCACATGACCAAGTAGGTGTATCTGGTCTTCAGCCACAGTTCCTGAAAATGCTTCAGACAGAGCCATAAAGGTGAAATGGATATCTCTCGTTATTAAGGAAGGTGACTGAGGACCCCACCCAAGGGGAGCTGGCTAGTTGCCAAAAGGACCAACCATGGGATTAGAGGGTTGGAACTTTCAGTCCCGCCCGCACCCCACACCGCCCACTGGGGAGTGCGGAGGAGCTGGAGGTTGAATCGGATAGGGCAGCCTTACTCAATCTTGATTATGCAAAGAAGCCTCCATAAAAACCCAGAAAGCTTCCAGGCTGGTGAACACATGGATTTGAGGACAGCGCCACATTCTGAGAGAGTGTGGAAGCTCCACGCCCTTCTCACATACCTCACCCTATTTATCTCATCATCTAGCTAGTGATTCATATCCTTTATTGTATCCTTTAATATTGTATCCTTTCATAAACTAGTAAATGTGTTTCCCTATGTTTTGTAAGCTGCTCTAGCATGTTACTCAAACCTAAGGAGAAGGCAAACAGAACCTCCAATGTGTAGCCAGGTCAGAAGCACAGGAAACAGCCTGGGGCTTGCAACTGGCATCTAAAGTGGGGGGTGGGGGGACGTTACTGGAGTGACAGTATCTCTGGGTAGACAGCATCAGAACTGACTTGAACTCTTGGATACCCTGCTGGTGTGTCTGAGAACTGCTTGGTGCTGTGTGTGGGGAACCTAACCCACACACTGGAATAGGGTCTGAGAACCCAAAAGGAGCACAGGACCACACCTGGAGTAACAGTGATGGAGGACCTTAAACGGCAGGCTGAGGAATGTGAACATGATTTTTTATAACAATAAAACTATCGATTTGCATTTATTTCATCCTTATAGCAACATGGGGTAGGTGATCTCCCATTTCCAGATGAGCGAATGTAGGGAACTGAGAAATGAAAGACAGTGCCCAAAAGTCTCCTAGCAGTAATGCTCCTTATACTGCATCAAAGCAATGGGGAACCATCTCAAGTTATTAGCAATGGAAGGGAGAGGGTCAGAGCTGTACTTTAGAAGATCATTCCTGCCTCCGTATGAAGATGGATTACAGAGGGGAGAAAGGAAATCAGTGAGACCATCAGCAACACCAAGGGTGTTAGGAACTGAAGTGTGTCCCACACAAATTTCATCATGTTCAAGCCCTAATCTCTAATGTGACTGTATCTTGGATATAGAGCCTTTAAGGAACTAATTAAGGTTAAATGAAGTCATAGGGCCCTAATCCAATAGGAAGAGTATCCTTATAAGAGGCCAGACACCAGGAAAGCTCATATGCACACAGGAAAGGCCATGTAAGGCCACAGCAAGAAGACAGCCATCTGTGAGCCCCAGAGAGAGACCTCACCAGAAATCAACTTTGCTGGCACCTTCATCTTGGACTTCCAGTCTCTAGTGAGAAAATAAATTTCTGTTGTTTAAGCCACCCAGTCGGAGGTAATCTGCTATGGCAGCCTGAACAAATACAAAGAGTATGTTCCAGGGAACAACAGTGGGAACAGAAAAGGAAAGACATATTGCAAGACGCCACAGAGGGATCATCAACAGATGCTGCAATCCAACTGGATGCCTGGGGTGCAAGGGAAAAGACCAAACTCTGTGACTCCCCAGCAGGAGTTGTGGAAGTTGGGGGCTACATTAAGAGGATGACAAAAGAGGAGCCATGGAAGGAGGGTGGGGAGGCTCTAGTTGACCAGAGAATGAGTTCCATTTTGGCAGCTTTGGTTTATAATGCTCAGGAGATTTCTGAAGGTAAACCATTAGACTCTGGGGCTCAGAAAAAGGTTAGGCCTAAAGAAATCCATGTGGGAATCCCCAAGACTGTCAAGGAAAAGCCCAAAGAGAAGAGCAGTCCTATGAAAGAAAGAAAAAAGGCCAGAACACCTGCAAGTAGAAAGCAGGTCAAAGAGACTGCAAAGGGCAAGAAATGCCCTTTGATGATGGTGATGGTGATGGTGATGATGATGATGGTGATGATGATGACGATGGTGATGGTGATGGTGACGATGACGATGGTGATGATGATGGTGATGGTGATGGTGATGATGATGATAATGATGGCAGAAACGACAGTTATTACTCATCCCTAGAAAACTTTTATTATATGCCAGACATTTTCTTTGCCCTTCATACCAACCCTATGATGCAGGGGTTTTTTCTTGACTCCTATTTTACAGATGAGAAAACTAAGGCACACGGAAGTTAATTAACTCCCCCAGGCACATAGCGAGTCAATGGAGAAGGCTGGTTTCGAACTTGGGTAGTCTGGCTCAAATGCTCTGTAGAAGCAAAAAACATGGAAGAAAAACCCAAGCGACCAATATCACAGAGACAACAGGAGGAAAGAAAGTGGACAAGACCAAATGCTAGAGACTTACAAAGAAGCCACCGGACCTGGTGTCCTGGTGATTTTTCAAGGAAATTTTAGCCAGAGTGATGGTGCCAGACAGATAAGGGAAGTAGAGGCCAGAGGAGGGAAAAGAAGGGTAGAACTCCGCGAAGACAAGGGAGGGCCTGTGTGTTCGTAGCGTTTGTGATGGAGACACAGAAGGCAGCTCAGGGACCCATCCCCAGGGAAGGAGGGGCCTTCAATTCTAAACAGAATCATTCTGACTTTCTTTTACAAATGCTAGCCCTGGGTGGGGGGGGGGGGGGTGTCAGCCCTCAGATGAGAAACCACAAGAGAATTTTAGGAAATACTCCGCTATGGAAATGCCATTACTCTCCCCCTACTTTACTTTTTGACCCCAGGAGGAGAAAAGTCTGTTGCAGCACAGTACAAGAAAACACTATCCTCCGTGGCACCCCATCTCCAGAGTAAAAAGGCATAAATTAGCAAACATATCCAAATTATTGAGACCTAAATGCAAATACTCTAAGTGATAAACGGGTTCCAATAAAGTACAAATCCATGTTCCTGACCCACTGACTTGCAAAGAAATTATCATGTGGCAGGAGCTAATATTCTAGGTGAACATTTTTCTGCTCTCTCAAAATAACTGAAATTGAAGTTCATGTCCAACAGACAAGCTAGGGACCTTTTTTTCTCCCTAAGAAATGTTTTTTGACATATTAAAAGAGCAAGAGTTACACTTATAATGACAGTGAGACTTCATTTCCTCTCTCAACCTATTTCCACACATATGTTTTGGGTGAGTCCTTCACTGAGAACACCACAACCTGTTGAGAAATCTCAAGAATGCCTGAATTTTCTATCACCAAGGAGTCAGAAACTGGACTCCTAAATGTACAAAAAGGTCTCAACTCTTTCAAGGAGGTCATCTCTCATCCATTCAGGACGTGTTGCTGCCACTACTGTTCTCAGACTGAAGAGGTTTCATGAGTAGCACACCAGAAAACAATACAAAATAGTTCAACATGCTTCACGTACCCAGATAATTCATTTCTAACTGCAGACTTCTCACTTTATAAATAGTTTGAGTTAAAGTTTGATGGCCCCTCACAATGATGAGTGGTGTCTAGGTTTATGGGCTCAGGTAAAAAGGTCTCTATCCAGTGCCTCTCAAACTTTAATATGTTCACAAACTACCTGGGGAGTATGTTAAACTACAGATTCTGACTTAGGAGGTCCGGGTGGGGCCTGAGACTCTGCCCTATGGACAACCTCAGGTGTTTACTGAAGCTTGCTTTAAACAGCAGCTGCTAAGTTGGCCTTAGAATAAAAGACTGGACAAATTCTAAATACTTGTCACTCTACATGGCCCTAGCACTTTCCAAATACACATTTTGGAAATATAACAGACTTTGTCGCCAAAGGGGTTTTGCTTTTTGGTGTTGATTTCTGTTTTCCTGCTCTTCTACCAGTGCACAAAGCAAGCAGGTTCAGACAGAAGACAGAATTGGCTATGTCACCGACAGGGTGTACACCTGCCGGGCCTTTTCAAGAGGATAATTACTTCTTGAGTCTGGAATTACGATAGTATAACCAGCCTAGAAAAATGGCTCTGTAATAAGGGAAGGAAAGGCCATTCCATCTATGAGTAAGTACTAAGGATGTATTTAAGAGCACAGTGGTCTCCATAGTCAGAGTACTGGAAGATAAAGAGGTTTTGCACCCAAGCTAAATGTTTCCAATTTGCTGACAGAGTTTAAAGAGAGCTCTGTTGGGGTCTATAAACACAACCGACGGTCAGAACCCTAAAAGAAATAAATGAACTGATGGATCAAATTTTAATTTGGAAAAACTTCCACAGTGCTTACACGGCTATTTTCAGCAACTGGAGGCTCAAATGAAACAGTTCTCCTTAAGGGAATGAGAGTTGCTTCAGAACAGCACGCACTTACTGAAAATTAATATCTGAGTATGAACTTCAATCATCCGCAAGCTGAGGCATACCAAACATGCTCAAAATATCCTATCGCCAAGCCAGACATTTAGGCAGCCGAGCTTGCTTCTAACTATAATAGGTTAATTAGGTATATCTGATGGATCAACCATTATAAAAGCACCCGGGGAAAAAAAAAAGCACACAGCATAAATATTGCCCATTTTTTCCTAAATTTTACTAAGAAATAGTCTTATGCTAAAATGTATAACATTTCTTTTTTTTTTTTTTTAAAGATTTTATTTATTTATTTGACAGAGAGAGATATAGCGAGAGCAGGAACACAAGCAGGGGGAGTGGGAGAGGGAGAAGCAGGCCTCCTGCTGAGCAGGGAGCCCGATGCGGGCTCCATCCCAGGACCCTGGGATCATGGCCTGAGCCGAAGGCAGATGCTTAACAACCGAGCCACCCAGGCGCCCCAATGTATAGCATTTCTATCTGAACTTGCTACTCTGGTTAAGAAAAGCCATCTCTATTTACAAATTTCACGTATTTTCCTTTTTTAAAGACAATAGTAGAATACCAATGCTACAAGTAAATTCAAGGAGAGCCCATTATCTTAAAACCAAATCAGTAGCTGGAAGGCTTCTAAAGCAAGCCGGTCTTCTGATACAAGACTGGGGGCCAACCAGGGATTTTTTTTAAAGTATCTCACTTAATAACAACTTTACTTATTGTTGTTAAGGCTTCTTACTGACTTTTCTCAGTTTTAGAAAAAGTCATTACCAAGCAGGTATTTATCAAAACAGCACACAGTTTTATTTATTCCAATAAGCTGTCTCAGTGGTAAAAGGATAGGGTAACTCAAGGTGCAATGGGAAAGGAGCATAGAGTAGAAAAGTGCTTTCCTGAGAAGTATCCAGAACTATGAAATCATGCAATTTCTGTTCTATTGTCCCTGAAAGATCCAAAATAAAGAGCTATGTGTCTGATTCAATAATTGGACTTAATACGGGTAAGACCGCTGACTAATCACTGAACAAATTTCCTTATTCCTGCACACATAGATAGACTACATTTCCCAACTTCGCCTACCATTAGATGTGGCTGTGTGACTCAGCTCCAGCCAAACGAAAATGATATTTATCTAATATGAGGGAGATATAAAATTGTTGATAGCTACCGAGATTTGGAGGTCCTTACTGCAGCAAAATTTAGAGGAAGCTGACTGATAGAAATACTTTGCCAAATAGAGCTTCAGATGCATTTTTGAAGTTCCTCTTTTAAAATGACTGTATCCCTGGATGAAAAAGTTTTGGAAAACAGTGTGATGGTTGCACAGCAATATGAATGTAATTAGTGCTGTAGAACTGTACACTTAAAAATGGTTAATAGAGGGCGCCTGGGTAGCTCGGTTGGTTAAGCGTCTGCCTTCAGCTCAGGTCATGATCCCAGGGTCCTGGGATCGAGTCCCGAGTCGGGCTCCCTGCTCAGCGGGAGGCTGCTTCTCTCTCTGCCCCTCCCCCCTTATTCTCTCTCTCTCTCTCGTGCAAAAATAAATAAAAATACTTTTTAAAAAATGGTTAACAGAAATCACAAATTTTGTGTTAGATATAGATTTTACAATAAAAAAAAAGATCATATAATTTTAAGGGTTGAGACAGTCATTCACACTTCAAATTACTACCAGAAAGACTAAAATAAGAAGTCTGAATTGGAGCAACTGGGGGAGATAGGAGCACAGCAACCACAAGTGAGGAGTATCTGCTCTTAAACATTTTAAATATTCTTTCCTGAGAACACAGTCAAGACCTCTGTGTCCACACTTGTTCAGAAAATGTTTCCAGTGAAAAATAAGAAGCCCCTGGCAGAGGTGGACTGGTTAGGCTGGCACAGCAGGGAGGCCATGGTCAG
Organism: Phoca vitulina; assembly: GCF_004348235.1. NCBI lineage: Eukaryota > Metazoa > Chordata > Mammalia > Carnivora > Phocidae > Phoca > Phoca vitulina. The sequence goes on from NW_022589728.1 coordinate 29,102,170, forward strand.
TGAGAGAACAGTCCCCAGGGAACAGGAGCGCACCATCGCCAGGCCAATAACCTATTTCAGACCCTGCAATCATGTTCCCTGGTATGTACCTGGATGAGTTGAAACCTTAGGTCCACACAAAAACCTGCACACAGATGTTTATAGAAGCTTTATTCATAATGGCCCAAAACCGTAAGGAGTCAAGATGTCCATCAGTAGGTGAGTGGATAAACTGGTACATCTAGACACTGGAATATTACGCAGCACTAAAAAGAAATGAGGGGCGCCTGGGTGGCTTAGTCGGTTAAGTGTCTGCCTTCAGCTCAGGTCATGATCCCAGAGTCCTGGGCTCGAGCCCCACGTCCAGCTCCCTGCTCGGCGGAGAGCCTGCTTCTCCCTCTCCCTCTGCCTACTTGTGCTCTCTATCTCTCTGTCAAATAAATAAATAAAATCTTAAAAAAAATAATAAAAAATAAAAAATAAAAATAAAAATAAATGAGCTGTTAAGCCATGAGAAGACATGGAAGAACCTTCAAGGCATATTGCTCAGTGAAAAGATCCAGCCTGAGGAAGACTGCACACTGTATGGTTCCAATTGTATCACATTCTGGAAAAGCCAGAACGAGGGACCCACCAGGAAGATCAGTGGCTGCCAGGGGTTCCGGAGGAGGCGGGGATAAACAGGCAGAGCACAGAGGATTTGCAGGGCACTGAAACCGCTCTGTACGATACTGTAACGGTGGATACGTAACTTTAGGCATTTGTCCAAACCCGCTGAACTGTACGACACGAAGAGTGAGCCCTAATGTAAACTAGGGACTTCAGTTCATTATAATGTACCAATATTGGTTAATCAATTAGAACATGCACCACACAAATGCAAGATGTTAATAATAAGGGAAACGGGAAGGGAGGGTGGATATGGGAACTCTCTGTACTATCTGCTCAATTTCTGTAAACCTACTACTGCACTAAAAAATCATCTATTAATTTAAATTTTAAAAAAACATGTTTCACCTACTCTGTTATTCTGCCCAGGGGAAAAGACCCAGGGCACTGAAACTCACCTGCTTGGACTGTTATCAAGGCTTCGTAAGTCTCTGAAGGACCACCACACAAAGCACACTTATATATAGTTTCCAGGGCAGGGCTGCGCTCATGATAAAAGAAATGACTTAAAAGTTCCATTATTAATGCAAAGTAAACAACTAAACAAGCAGTCTAGTTAAATTTCTCTCATGTATTTAAAAAACAAAAACAACAACAAAAACATAGTGATTTGAATATCGGCTTCTTAGCCAAAGCTGCTACAAATTTATGGAGTACTTTCACCATCAAAGAATCCCCCACCACAGGTGAAGGTGGCTCGCAAACTGGCTAGTGGTCTAACATCTTTCTAAAACTAAACAGAGGGGCGCCTGGATGGCTCAGTCGTTAAGCGTCTGCCTTCGGCTCAGGTCATGATCCCAGGGTCCTGGGATCGAGCCCCGCATTGGGCTCCCTGCTCCGCGGGAAGCCTGCTTCTCCCTCTCCCACTCCCCCTGCTTGTGTTCCCTGCTTGTGTTCCCTCTCTCGCTGTGTCTCTCTCTGTCAAATAAATAAAATATTTTAAAAAATAAATAAAAATAAACAGAAACTGACAATCTATTCAATACAGAAGTAGGGCACCAAGTTTGAGGCCTATACCTGATCCTCAGAGTCTTTTTTTCTTGGCAAAATTCAGTGAAAACAGCCTAGCAAGATGGCAGACCCATCACAGCCCAATGGTACAATTAACATTGGCAGCCCTTGTTGCTTTCTGTGGGTTTCTAAGGAGGCAAGCGAGGCCCCAATATCTCCATTAAGTAGGGTTCTAAACATTTAACCAGCATGTTGATCAAAACAGAGAGCAATTCAAATTTAGATTCTCCTCCATAAGAGGATTTGATTCAGAGAGATAATCCTAGGGAGAAAGCTGGCCTCCGAATTTTGAGAAGCAGGAATCAAAGGCAGTCACTGTACAGGGGCACGATGACACACAGACACGAGCTCAGAAAGACCAGACACCATGGTAACACTTGTCTTAACAGGAAGATGACTGCTTTAAATAAGCTGATCCGAACCCTAACGATTTTTCTCTGCCACATTCTCTTACTTTTCAACAAAAACAGAAACTCTGTTCCAACTGACTTCTCTTTAGATTTACTCTGCTGCTTAAGAACTAGCAGAGGGAGAAAAGCAAGAAGACAATGTGATGCCTTCAACACTTTCAGCTAAAAACCAATGGAGTTTTTACAACAGAAACCAGAAGCCACTTTATGGAGAAACTACCTACATCAGGGCTCCTTCTGGCCGCTGGGTAAAGGACGGTTTCACCATGCAGCACCTTGGAAATGGGTAAGAGTCACCTCGTTCCGGCCGGCTAGCCAGCGGTCTACTGAGTGCTGTGCTGAGTACCACAGTGATATACTTTCTATTCTATATATCTTAGCACCAGAAAGCCAATCAACAACATACTTAGTGGGGAGAAAGGGAGAAAGCACAGATGATCTAGATAACAAAGCAACACAAAATAGAAGTAAATTAGGCAACCACGTGAAATATGTGTGTGTGAATGTATGTATGACAGCTGAGGGGCTCCAGGATGTTGGGAATAAAGGCGCAAAACTCAGAACTTCAGACTACAAATTATCTGAGGCTTTTTAAACAAATTATTCCAAAATTCAGGAGCTTAAAACATCAACCATTCATTATGTCACAGTTTGGGAAGGCTGGGTATCAGGGAGCAGCTTAGCTGGGTGCTTCTAACTCAGGGTGTCTCATGACATCACGGGCAAGGCATTGGCCAGGCTGCAACCTCCGAGGTCCTTACTGAGAGGTAAGCTTCCAAGTTCTCTCCCGTAGCTGCTGGGGGTCCCACATGGACCCCTCCAGAGAGCCACTCACAACATGGCAGCTAGCTGCCCCTAGAGCAAGAGATGGAGAAAGATTGAGAGAGAGAGAGAGAAAGAAGCCAGTCTTTTACAACCGAATCTTAGAAGGACATCACATATCATCATTTCTGCCATATGCTAAACCTGGTACCATCTGGGAGATGACTCTACGAACATTGAATACCAGGCTCACCGGAAACCATCATGGAGGCTGGCTACCACACAGGGCGTGCTAGTTTTACCACCTCAGTCATGAGCTGTGATGTGCGAAACTTGCAAACAGAAAAGCTTCTAGCACATCTTGTAAAGACAAAATTTTCTTCAATTCTCAATCATGTAGAATGATGCAACTCACCTACCACAAATACAGCATGCCCAATGAGGTTTATCCCCAGTACGGCAGCGGGGAGGTATGCGCACAAATGCATCTGAGTGTAAAGTATACATTTGCAAAGAGAAAGGCTGAGTAACTAGAAGATGATGTTATGGAAGGTGCAAGTGCTCTGAAATCAGGCAGAGTGGGGACATCAATGACAATTCCATGGCTCACTGGCTGTCTCACCTTTGGCAAGTTTCTTCATCAGTGTAAGCCTCAGTTTTTCTCGCCTGTAAAAGTGGGCTAATATCTACCTCTCTCCACAGGGATGTTGCAAATAGCCTAGAACATGCTTAGCATAGGCACCCCGTAAATAATAGCATTTGTTGCTAATAAACCACTCTATCTAGAAAATTAAAACATTAATTGACTCATATTCTAACAAAAATCACCACACATTATTACTATAGCTTTGGAAGTATTAACATTATATCCTGTAGAACATGGGCAAATGAGCCACACAAGGTGACTACTGAAAATGAAGATTACTGGCCTCACCTTCAGAGATTACAATTCGGTAAAAACAAAAACAACTGCATCTAAAACTAAATGCTTACAATGTGACAAACAGTGTTCTAAACGCTTCACATAAATTAATGTATTTGATCCTCATAGCACTACGAAATAGATACTATCATTACCATGATCATTATTCCCATTTTACAGATGAGGAAACTGAGGCACAGAAAGGTTATATATCTTGCCCAAGAACACTCGCCAAGTAAGAAACAGATTTAAGATTTGAACCCAAACAGACGGTCTCAAGCTTGTGTTCTTAACCATTATCCTGTTCTACCTCCAAGATCAGTCTAGGCAGGGCCCGGCCACCTACATTTTTAACTTGTATCCCAAGTGATTCTGATATAGTTAGTTCATGAATACACTTAAGAAACACTGGGCTACTAGTAATAAAGAGTAACAGTTTAGAAACTGTATCTCTCCTAAACCTAAAAAAAAACAAAGTAAAGCTTATCAGGCTAGTTAACGACTGGACTTCTTTGCTTTCCACTTCCAACTGAAGCATCGAATCAGTTCATACAGGTGGTCTTCCTGCCTCCAGACTCTCCACCCCCTCTCTCCATTCAGTGCCAAAGAACCTGGCTTCCCAGACTGTTCTCGTTAATGTAGTACCAGATTCTATCATGTGCCACCTTCTCACTGAAGCCTACCTTGACTACCCATTTAAAATCACAACTATGCTCTTTCCCACCCCTCCCCACACACACACGTAACAACTCTCCTTGATTCTGCTCTATTTGATGCTTCAATAGCAAACATTAACTAAACTATAGAAAATACATACTATGCATAAGGATTATTGATTCTCTTTCTCCACTAGAATGTAAGTTACACAGGAGGAATTTTTTTTTTTTCCTTGTTTGGTTTATTTTGCACAGTGATATATCCCTAAGTGCTTAGAACAGTTCCTGACACAAATGAATATTTATTAAATGAATGTCTGACTCTAAACCTTTCAGTAGCTCCCCACTGGCTATCAAATAAAGTCCAAGCATCCTCTCAAGAATTCTGGACACTAACTGACCATTCCCCATCCTTAATCCTCTTAAATCAGACCCAGAAATCCAGGGAATCAGCATTTGTCTTTGTTCTTTTGTTGTCTTTGTTCAAATACCCCTCCCTCCAGGAATGCCTAGCCCTATACTACAACACCTTCATCCATCAACATCACACGTATTTCGGCCATTCTCCAAGGCTTCTGAAGTGGTGTCTTTTTCAAATATTTCCCTGAATTCATGGTATAACAAGGTCCATTCCAAGGAGACAATTTCTGGATATTCTATTAATCTACCTGCAGAGAAGAGACCTATGGACTAATTCCCAGACTATGTCCCAACACCACAACCTGATTATCTGGCTGATCCTATTTTTCCTATTCTCTATGAATTTTTACAATAAAAGCCATCAACTGAGGTAAACCAAGCATATATGTTTCTTTAAGCCTAACAGAGCCTAATAACACAGGAGGCAGCAATGGACAGTAGTTAGGAACATGAACTCGATACAAGCCACAGCCAGAAAGGAAAAGGTAGATAAATCTAACCACATAAAAATATAAAAATTCTACAAAACAAAAATATCCAACGAGGTTAAAAGAAACCATAAACAGGGAAAACATATTTAGAAGACATATGACAAAGTCTAATTTCCTTAATATAACAAAACATTTGTTAAGATCAATAACCCAATAAAAAAGAGTAATGGATATAAAATTAGTTCTAGATAAATATAAATAGCCAATATATGAAAAAATCTTTAATCTCATTAATGAGTGTAAATCAAAGTAAGACAAAAATGTTCACAAATCATAGGGGCAAATATAAAAGAGTTACATTATTCTCAGTGCTGGCAAGATTCAAAACAACTCTCATACACACTGGTGTAAACTCAGGGAGATTTGCTAATAACTACTAATATTGATCATAACAAACACGACATCCTTTTTACCTAACATATCAACTACTAAAAATTTCCCCTCAGACACACAGTATCACCAAAAATACACCAAAATATATTTAAAAAATACTACCTGATGCATTATTTATAAATGTTATTGGTCATAAATAGTTTAATTATGGAATACTATGTGGTTGTTAAAAAATTAGCTCAATCATTTTAAATTTCTAAAACATAAAGCTTTAAAAAGCTTGCTTAAAAAGCAAGGCAGAACTAAAATGAGGAATGAAAGAAGGTCATTATTACCAACAATAAAAATAAAAAGGATTATAAAGGATACTATGAACAATTATATACCAACAAATTAGAGAACTTAGATGAAATGAACAAATACCTGGAAAGACTCCAAATCCTCAAACTGATTTAAGAATAAATAGAAAATGTGAAAAAGAACTCTAACAAGTAAAGAGACTGAATTAGTAAACAAAATACTACCCCCAAGGAAAACTCCAGGCCCAGATGGCTTCGCTGGTGAACTGTACCAAATATTTAAAGAACTCATACCAATTCTTTATAAACTTTTCTTAAAAAAAAAAAAAAAAAACCTGAAGAAGAAGACACACTATCCAATTCGTTCTATAAGGCCAGTATTACTCCAATACCAAAATCAGACAAGATATCACCAAAAAATTACAGATTAATATCTCTAGAATAAATATGACACAAAAATCCTCAATAAAATACTAGTAAACCATACCTAGCAACATACAAAAGGAATTATTTAACATTAACAAGCAGGGTTTATTCCAGGAATGCAAGGTTGGCTGAACATCCAAAAATCAATATAATATTATTATGCCAACAGTAAAAAGCCTAAAAAACATATATTCATCACAACAGACACAAGAAATACAGAAAAAGCATTTGATAAGATTCATCACCCTTTTATAAAAAAAAAACAACACTAGGAATATAAGAGAACGTCAACCTGATAAAGAGTACCTATGAAAAAAACACAGCTCCCTCTCCCACTCCCCCTGCTTGTGTTCCCTCTCTTGCTATATCTCTCTGTCGAATAAATAAATAAAATCTTAAAAAAATAAATAAAAAATAAAAACCACAGCTAACATCTTACTTATCGGTGAAAAACTGAATGGTTTCCCCCTAAGATCAGGAACCAGATAGGATGTCCACTCTCACTACTTCTATTCAAAATTCTACTGGAAGTTCTGGCCAGGACACTTAAGCAAGAAAATGAAATAAAGGACATCCATCTTGAAAATGAAGTAAAACTATCTATATTCACAGATGACATGATCTCGACTAAGCAACTGCCTATAAAACCATTAAAACGCTTAAGTGAGTTCAGGGGCACCTGGGTGGCTCAGTCGTTAAGCATCTGCCTTCAGCTCAGGTCATGGTCCCAGGGTCCTGGGATTGAGCCCCACATTGGGCTCCCTGCTCGGCGAGAAGCCTGCTTCTCCCTCTCCCACTCCCCCTGCTTGTGCTCTCCCTCTCGCTGTGTCTCTCTCTGTCAAATAAATAAAATATTTAACAAAAAAAAAAACGCTTAAATGAGTTCAGTAACTTTGCAGGATACAAGATCAATATACAAAAATTATCACATTTATATAATTATAGTAAATAATCTGAAAATGAAATTAAGAAAAAAAAGTTGCATTTAATTATAGCAGCAGAGGGCACCTGGCTGGCTCAGTCAGAAGAGCATGCAACTCTTTATCTCGGGCTTGTGAGTTTGAGTCCCATGTTGGGTGTAGAGATCACTAAAAAAAATAAAACTATTTTTTAAAGATTTTATTTATTTGAGAGAGAGAGAGAGAGAGCAGGGCAAGGGGCAGAGGGAGAGGGAGAAGCAGACTCCCCGCTGAGCAGAGAGTCTGACATGGGGCTTGATCCTGGGACTCCGGGACCATGACTTGATCCAAAGGCAGACGTTTGACCAACTGAGCCACCCAGGTACCCCCAAAAAATAAATAAACTTAAAAAAAAAAAAAAGAATGCCACTTAAAAAAAATATCAGCAGAAATAATAAATTTAACAAATGAAGTATAGAACTTACACTCTAAGAACAAAAATTTATTGAAAGAAATTAAAGCCAGTCTAAATAAATGGGAAGATAGCCCATAAGGGAGTGATATTCCCCCCATATCAATCTACGGATTCCATACAATCCTATCAAAATCACAGGGAAATGCAAGGCACCTATAATAGCCAAAACAATCTTGAAAAAGAAGAATAAGTTGGAAAACTCACACTTTCCAATTTCAAAACTTACTACAAACATAAGGACAGTGTATTAGCCTGCTAAGGCTGTGTGACATACTAAGAAATATATATTTGGTCTCTACCCTCAGTTCTTGCCACAGAGCTCCTAAAACCCTTGTAATTTCCTGAGTGATGGGGAGTGATAGGAGCATCTTACAATCTTTTCATCAAATGGTACTGGGACTACTAGATACCCACATATAGAGGAATGAAGATGGACTTTACCTCAAACTACACACTTAGAATAAAAGACTTAAATATAAGAGCTTAAACTATAAAACTCTTAGAAGAAACATAGACATAAATCTACAGGGCCTTGGATTAGGCAATGGTTTCTTAGATACGACACAGAAGTGCAAGTAAAAAAACAAAAGATAAACCCAAATAAAAAATAAAAACTTTTATGCTTCAAGAACACTATTATGTAAGTGAAAATCCAACCCACAGAATGGGAAGAAATATTTAAAAATCATGTATCTGATAAAGGATTTGTACCTAGAATATATAAAAATCTCTCACAACTCAATGAGAAGACAACCCAATTTAAAAAATGGACAACGGAGCTGAATAAACATTTTTCCAAAGAAGATATACAAATAGCCAGTAAGTACAGAAAAAGGCAGTCAACACCATTAGCCACCAGTGAAATGAAAATTAAAACCACAGTGAGATACCACTTCAAACCTACTAGAATGACTATAATCAAAAAGACAATACTAAGTAGTGTTGGTGAGGATATGGAGAACCAGATTCTTCATACATTGCTGGTAGGAATGTAAAACAGTGCAGTCACTTAAGAAGACAGTCTAGCAGTTTCTCAAATGTTAAACAGTGAGTTACCAGATGACTCAGCAATTGCACTCCTAGGTATATCCCCAAAAGAAATGAAAACATACATTCACATAAATATACAGGAGTACTCAAAATAGCCAAAAGTGGAACTAGCCCAAATGCTCATTAACTGATGAATGGATAAATAAAATGCGGTATATCCCTACAATGGAATATTATTTGACAATAAAGAAATTCAGTACTGATACATGCTATATCATGGATGCATCTTGAAAACAGGCTAAGGGAAAGAGACCAGTGACAAAAGACCACATATGTATAAATTCATTTTTATGAAATGTCCAGAACAGGCAAATCTGTAGGAAGTAGGTTACTGTCTGCCTAAGGCTGGGGCAGGAGGGGTGAAGAGTGACTACTGGGTAGGAGGTCTATTGTAGGTTGATGTTCTAAAACTGATTGTGTTAGAGACTGCACAAGTATGTACTAAAAAACACTGAACTGTATACTAAATGAGTGAGTTGTATGGTATAAGAATTTTATCCCAATAACGCTGTTATATTTTTTAAAAAGCAAGGTAAAGAATAATATATAGTACATATAGTATGACCCCATTTGTACACATTTTTACCCATGGATAAGTGTGTGTGCTGGAACAGGGATAGAAGTTTTCTGGAGAAAAAAAGTCAAGAAATACAACAATAATTAACAATGGGAAGGGAATTATGATGAATGAACTAAAGAAAGGAGAATTTCAATTTTCATTTTATCCCTTGCTGTTCATTTAAAATTTGCTTTACACCATATAAAAGAAAATGTAAACTTTTTAAAATTAAAAGAGTATGAGTTTTGTATTGTACTTAAAACCACACAGTATGGGCATAAGAATCAACAGATCAATGAAACAAACTGAAGTCCAGAAATATATCTCTGTACACAAAGAAATTTAACATAGGACAAGAGTATAGCAGAGAAAAGATAAACTGTTCCTTAACTCACACCAGAAATTCCAGACGAAATATGCCCAATAAAAATGTTAGAAAAACTGTAGGGGGTAGCACTCTACCCTGTAAGTATAGACTACTTCAGTAGTAAGTGATGGCTTCTCTAAGATACAAAATCCAAGAGTTACTAAAAGACGGCAAATTTGGTTACATACAAATTTAAACTCTGTTATGATAAAAGATAATATTAGCTAAAAGACAAGTCATAGCCTGCAAGAAAATATTTACAATAGATGGAAGTTTACATACTTTGCACATACATATAGTAAGAATTCAGTTGATGGTACCTTAACATAATAAAATTAAAATTAATTAAAAATTTTAACAAAATGGATGGGTTGAACTACAGGTTCATTGTTAAAGTTATTGATGGGACTTAAATACAATATATGTATACAAGTTAAGTGCAGCTATAATCTTAAAAATGGTTTGTATTTTACCAACACTGTCATCTGACCCTCTTCAGTGAGCAATATAAAACAATGTTTATTACAATCATTTCAGCTAAACAAAATCTAAGAGAAATATTTTTCAGTAAGCAGGTTTTCTTCAATTATCATATGCCTCACAATACAAAGATATACTCATGTGGTGTTAAAAACAAAAAAATCTGCACTAAAATAAACATTCAAATTTATATTGGTTTTCTCCTCCACTATCCACACAAATTTATGAATATATCCAGCTAAGTACAAGATCATTACCAAGAGGACTAAGATCAACATTCTTCTATTTCCCACTAAAAACAAATAATCAATTTAAAACAAGTGCTATTTGGAGCGCCTTAGCCGTTCAGTCGGTCAAGCATCCGACTCTTGGTTTCAGCTCAGGTCATGATTTCAAGGTCGTGAGATCGAGCCCCAAGTCTGGCTCCACACTGGGCATGGAGCCTGCTTGAGATTCCCACTCTCCCTCTCCCTCTGCCCCTCTCCTGCACTCATTCTCTTTCTCTCTCTCATAAATGAATGAATGAATGAATGAATACTAAGTGTTATTTAAAGTGAACAGAGAAAAACTACCACCCTTCACAGCCCCAGAAAAGGCAAGGCATGACAGGAGTCCCGAGAGAGAGCTTCTCCTCTTATTCAATTCAATTCAAAGATTACAGTCACACAGAGTGGAGGTTTTGACTGAATGTTTTTATAATGAGCTCTCAGAAAGTCTTAGGTTTACTCTTATTTAATGCAGTCATTAATCCTCATAAACACCTTACTGCAAAAACTAACAAAAACACTGTTTAAGTAGCCAACTCCAAACAGACCAGCCAAACTAATCCCCTGAAACTTCAGGAACCACAGGGAAAAATGTAATTGTAATAATCTCCCCCTCCCCCAACTCCGTATGTTTGTTGCAAGGAATTCCTATGGGGATTACATCTGCAGTATAAATCCCTGATTTTAATTTCAAAGCACACCAAGCCCAGACCGAACCACGCTGCCTTAAAGACACTAAGGGTGCACTGGCTGATCACTTCTTGTCTCCTTGCAGACAGGCAGCCTGGTTTGCAGACAAGGCTCCAGTCTGACTTCATCCTTTTTTTTTATTCATTTGGAAGATTTTCATTGGTTTCCAGCTGAGTTCATAGAGCTATGGGTAATAAAACACAGTAGAAGGTTTTCTTTTCAATTATTAATAATTATATAATAATAAAGGAATTAGGTTTATCATTGTTGTTATTTTCTACTTTACATATTCCCCTTGTGCTTTCAATACACTATCCCATGTAAGGCTTCAAAAAAAAAAAAAAAAACCCTAGCCAATGATGTTTTATCATCATTACCATCTTATAGATGGGAAAACTGAAAATCAAATAAATTACTTCGCTGAAATCTCATGAGAGTTCTCTCATCCGACTAGGAATCAGGTCTGGCACCATGACTAGGGCTTTCTCTAACTGCAACTCAATGCGTCTCAAAATTAAACAGAAAACAAGATTAAACCTCTAGCAGCACACAGGGGAATAAGCACTGAATCAGAAGCAGGGTCGGGGCTGAATGAATGGCAATAAACAAGGACATGACAGCTCTAAGAACAGTAAGTGAATTTGCTAGATCAGAAAGTAAGGTTTAGGGACCCTTTGGACTTTTGCCGAAGGCCAGTGAAGAGCAGGAACAGAGGACAGGATTAAAAGGAAAGCAAGCACATCTGGTGGTCAGGAACACCAATAAGGTCTTCTGGGCAGGAGGGCACCAGCTGAGACTCCAGACAAATAGATGGGGAAATGAGGAGAAAGGAGAGAAAGGAGATGAGGAGAAAGGAGATAAGGGGAAAGGAGAGAAATGCTGGTAATGTCCAGGTAGAGAGGTGACAATTCAGATCTGCATCTTAGATGAGTCCCTCTGGTGACTACGGAGAAGTTTGAGAGGGACAAGCCGAGAGACAGGGAGACCAGTCAGGAGACCCTGCAGCATCCACATGAGGATGGGGTCCTGAGCTAGGGAGTACTCCGGTGGTCTGTGAGAGAGAAAAAGATGTATGTTGAGAAATATTAAGACATAAAATTTGCAGCCCTTATTAGATGACTGCATGAAGAGGGGGGAAAAGGAAAAAAAGATGACTCTCAGATTTCTAACACAGAAAACTGGGTGGGGCCCCTGGGTGGCTCAGTTGGTTAAGCGACTGCCTTCGGCTCAGGTCATGATCCTGGAGTCTCAGGATCGAGTCCCACATCGGGCTTCCTGCTCAGCAGGGAGTCTGCTTCTCCTTCTGACCCTCCCCCCTCTCATGTGCTCTCTCTCTCTTTCTCATTCTCTCTCTCAAATAAATAAATAAAATCTTTTAAAAAAAAAGAAAGAAAATTGGGTGGATGGTGGCGCCAAGAGAACACAGGAGGTTAAACAGCTTTGAAGAAAAACAAATTCCATTTTGGTCAAGTTCATGGGTTATCCAAGTAGATATGCTGCTTGGGAAGGCGGAAACAAGATTCTGATACTGATGGGAATAACCAAGAAATCATTAGCACATTAAGCTGAACACTTAAGACACGTAAGTTCTCTGAGGAAGAATATGCGAAGTGGCAGGGAACAGTTACCTTTTTTTTTAAGTTATTTAAATTCCAGTTAGTTAACGTACAGTGTAATATTAGTTCAGGTGTACAATATGGTGATTCAACGCTTCCACACATCACCCAGTGCTCAATCACCACAAGTGCTCTCCTTAGTCCCCATCATCTGTTTAACCCATTCCCCCACCCACCACCTCTCCAGTAACCATCAGTTTGTTCTCTATAGCTAAGAGTCTGTTTCTTGATTTGCCTCTCCCTCCCTCCTTCCCCCCCCCCGCCACCCCTCTCTTCCCTTTGCTCATTTGTTTTGGGGAAACAGGCACCTTTAAGAGATGGACAGAGAACCTAGAGTTTTTAAGCACTGGTCAAAGAGGTATAAGGAGGAACACGGGAAAGGTTCAAAACCTGGAAAGAATGGGAAATAGAGTTTCACAACAAGGAATGGGCAACAGCACCCAAAATGCAACAGAAATACCCAGTAAAATAAGGAAGGAGAAATCAGTGGCAGGCAGGTGGTGACTGGTGACATCAGCAACAGCACTTCAGTGAAGGGGTGAAAGGAGGAAGCCTCATTACATGGGCCGAACATGACCAAAAGGTGAGGGAGTGAAGACTACAAGACATGCCCACTCTGGACAATCATGCAGGAGATGGGGAGGCATCTAGACAATCCTCGAGAGGAACCTATGAGCAAAGAAGGGGTACAGGCATGTTTCACAGGCTAAGGCAAAGGTTCTCAATGTCAGTCATTTGTAAAAGCTCCCCTGGTGACCCTAAGGTGCAACTGTGTTAAGAACCCTGGACTCATGGAGTACCTGGGGGGCTCATTCAGTTGAGTGTCCAACTCTTGGTTTCAGCTCAGGTCATGCTGTCAGGGTTGTGAGATCAAGACCCAAGTAGGGTTCCACATTTGTGCAGAGTCTGCATGAGATTCTCTCTCTCCCTCTGCCCCTCCCCCCACTCGCACTCATTCTCTCTCGGATAAATAAAATCTTAAAAAAAAAAAAGAACTACTGGACTCAGAGGTAACAGTTTATGAAGAATGGAAGAACAAAGACTCAAGAAAGAGGCTGAAGTGGAAAAAGAATCTGGAAGAGTACGGAGTCCCAGGTAGAGATGAAGATGCAAATCTAGTAGAATTGGAAGGGAGACATAATATCAGTGTTTCTTTTTCCAAGTGTTTTTTTTTTTTTTAAGATTTTATTTATTTATTTGACAGAGAGAGACATGGCAAGAGAAGGAACACAAGCAGGGGGAGTGGGAGAGGGAGAAGCAGGCTTCCCGCCAAGCAGAGAGCCTGATGCGGGGCTCGATCCCAGGACCCTGGGATCATGACCTGAGCTGAAGGCAGATGCTTAACGACTGAACCACCCAGGTGCCCCATCCAAGTGGTTATTAATAAGTAGGCCAAAAGTTCTATGAAATTTTGGTTTAAAAAAAAATTACTGCATTTCATCTAATCTCAGATACTATGGTACCTATTCCAATTTTAGATTCAATAAAATACAGTATTTTTGTAAGTGTTCATTTCTTTTTAAAGATTTTATTTATTTATTTGACAGAGAGAGAGAGAGAGAAAGATCAGGAGCAGGGGGAGCGGCCGGCAGAGGGAGAGGCAGACTCCCTGCTGAGCAGGGAGCCCAACGCAGGGATCAATCCCAGGATCCTGGGATCAAGACCTGAGCCAAAGGCAGACGCTTAACCAAATGAGCCACCAAAGTGCTCCGTAAGTTTTCATTTCCATTACCTCATCCCAATAGCATCAACACCACATCCAATTTGAGTTTCAGGTCCTAAAGACTGCTCAATAATTGAAATTTAAATATGAAATATGACAATCAGCAACCGAAGTATAAAATTTTTAAAGATAAACTGTTAAACATCACCAATCTCTAAGGTGATCCAGCAAAGTTCTACATAAAACCACTGCTGGCCCTAGGCTCTATCAGTTGAGTTAACAAATCCTTTCTCAGAACCACCATCCCCAGTCCCGTGAGTATGTAAGAAGGAAAAGAGCACTCTAAAATGCCAAATTTATTATTATTTCAGGTTTTATTCTTCTCTTCCAAAGGGAAAGTTTTTTTTTTCTTTGTTTTTGTTTTTATCTTTAAAAAAAAAGGGGGGGGGGGACCTGGGTGGCCCAGTCGGTTAAGCGGCTGCCTTCAGCTCAGGTGATGATCCCAGGGTTCTGGGATCTTGTGATCTCTGATGCTCTTTCATATCCCCACCAGTGCAAGTAAAGATACCAGATGAAAGGAACCTGGCTTCCCAAGTTTCCAACTTAATACAAAGCTGCCAAGGAGTACCACCCAACCAAAGACACCACACACTGAACCATTCTGTGAGTGAGAATTAAAATTTTATTATGTGAAACCACTAAAATTTTGAGCTTGTTACAGGAGTTAGCTTGTAAACTGTAACCTGACAAATAGAGGTCACCCCAATACATCGTATAAAAATATAAAGATAAATATTAAACCTTTTTCTCTCTCAGAAGTGGGACTAAAGATCAGGGAAGTAGGTAAGGGTGCTTTTGCTTTTCCCTTTATAGTTCTCTGTGCTGATTGTTTTACATTGATTAAAAAAGAGTTCATGAAACCAGATAGCTGTTGAAATGTCAAAGGTTATCTTAAACAGACTGCCACCTGTCCACAGTATTACAGACTGCCTGATATCCCTGTAGCAACAGAAGAGGGGCGCCGGGACTCTTGATTTCAGCCCAGGTCATGATCTCAGCATCATGAAACTGAGCCCCACATCAGGCTCTGCACACATTGTGGAGTCGGCTTGAGATTCTCTCTCTCTCTCTCTCTGCCCCTCCCCCGCTTGTGCACACGAGCTCGCATGCTCTCAAATAAGTAAATAAAATTTAAAAAAACAAACAGAAGAAACAGTTATCTCATTTATAACGCCCTACATTTCAGCCTTTATTTCCCTTGAAATTTCTTCATTTTGGACATATTCGCTTAAGCTAATCTTTTATGAATTTTAAGATTCATAAAATGAAATTTTTTAATTTAGCTTTCTTTATTTTTACCTTTAATATTCTAATACTTATCTTTATGCAAAGAAGGAAAAGACATATCATGACTTAAAACGACAAATTCCGTTTTCAATAAAATATTTGTGAACTAGGAGGACATTCCGATTCTTCTATTTTACATGAATAGATAATAACTTATTGAATGTTTTACTTTTTCTCTCAAAACTTGCAATAATTTTTAAAACATTCACCTTTTCATCTTTCATGTTTTCTAAATTTCTCCAGATCATTTTTCCATCTGGATTTTTTGGGAAGGAGAGAGGACAGAATACTACCAGAATGACTTCATCCTTTGTAGTGTTATGTTCCAACTATAAAAAATATAAATTATAGGACCTTTATAAAACTTTACTTTTTTTAAAGATTTCATTTATTTGTCAGAGAGAGCACAAAAGCAGAGGGGAGGGGCAGAGGGAGAGGGAGAAGCACTCCCCACTCAGCAAGGAGCCCAATGCGGGACTCCATCCCAGGACCCTGGGATCATGACCTGAGCCGAAGGCAGACGCTTAACCAACTTAACCACCCAGGTGTCCACTTTATAAAATTTTAAACCTTTGAGGCTTCCTTTAATGTCCTGTAACTAGCAAGTAAATTTTGGTTGATATGTTCCTTCATTTATATTTTGTAATTAAAATGTATAAATAAGATCCCTGCTTGACACTTCCTCATTCTCATCTCCTTATTTATCTTAAATATACATGAGTTTATTACTAGTGAAAAGTTCTTGATTGTTCCTACTACTCCTATCTGCTTGCCTCAGAACATGAACTTTAAAAAAAAGAACAATTTTTAAATAATTGCTATTATTTTAAAAATCAAACCACACACAAAATATTACATAAATTTTTCATTGGAGTATGTAATTTGTATTTAAAAAATTTAAGTTATATTAAATATTATTATTTTAAAAGTTATATATCCACTAAATTTACATGAAATTCACATATAAGCATTACAAAATCTATTGAGGCACCAATATGAACAAATTACTGTGCACTACAAACAGAATGCCAAACAGAAATGTCAACATTGGAATTTGTTGGGTGAGATATACCTAAGTGCTCACAGGTTTTCTTTGCTCTTGTACTCTAGCTTTATGTTTTTGATGTTATTGTTTTATTTTTCCCTAAGGAACCACAATTTATGTTCCCTGGTTTGTCCAGCTGATTTTAGCTAGAGTTGGAAGTGGCAGAAATTCCCCTATATCTCTCGAATCCCAATTCTCTTGCTATATTTCTAAATGTTTACCCCGGATGAGAATGGCCGGCTCATACATGCTCTGAAGAGGCAAACAGATTCAGCTTTAAAGGCAAAAAGCTGAGGAGCTCACACCTGATTGGCCCAAATTTGGGTGAAAGGAGGTAAGAGCATCTGTTGAGAGGAAGAGGGAAAGACTAAATATGGGGCTTGAAAAAGTTATATAAGTTTGGCATAGACACTATGAGAAGGAAGGATAAGGGCAAGAACTGACACAAAGTAAAGCACAGAAGGTCTGTATTACAGGCTCATGAAACCACTTTTAAAAAACTTCTAACTCATTCTGCAATGCTGAGTTGCAAACAAAAGCCAAATCATGTCACTGCACAGCTTAAAACTCTATAAGGGCTCCCGACCACTCTTAGGAACAAGGTTACTCCTTTAATGTGGTACATAAGACCCTTAGCCCATTATATTCCTCTGGCTTCTGCATATCAATCCCAGCACTTTCTACATGCTAACCATCCAGGTTGGTGAGCAGTTTTCCAAAGAGCTACTAACCTTCAGGACCTTTACACATGCTGTTCCTTCCAGAGCACTCTTCTTGCCTATAGCAGGGATTTTTAGTTACTCCCTTAGGTTGAGATGGATGATATGAAGGCTAGAAATCACAAGAAGATACTAGAAAAAAAACTGCAAGTTTATAGCTTGAAGTAACATTCTATGGTATGAGTCAAACATTAAAATGTAGAGTGACCAGATGGACTGTTCAGAGATGTCTGACTGAGGCTAGTTGAACCTTGCCTGCCCTCAAGATAGTTCGACCTTGGGGCGCCTGGGTGGCTCAGTTGTTAAGCGTCTGCCTTCGGCTCAGGTCGTGATCCTGGGGTCCTGGGATTGAGCCCCGCATGGGGCTCCCTGCTCAGCGGGAGGCCTGCTTCTCTCTCTCCCACTCCCCCTGCTTGTGTTCCTGCTCTCGCTATCTCTCTCTGTGTCAAATAAATAAATAAAATCTTAAAAAAAAAAAAAAGATAGTTCGACCTTAATCCAATCCACTGGAAATATTTTCTTCCCAACAACAGTCTTCAATTCACTACAGTTTCAACTAAAGGATAGGAAATAAATATCTGATTCCATGATTCTGTTAACCAAAAAAAGAACCATTTTATCAATCTAAGTACTAAAAAAAAAAAAATTTTTTTTTAAAGAGATTGGGGGTGCCTGGCTGGCTCAGTTGGTAGAGCATGCAACTCTTGATCTCAGGGTCATGAGTTCAAGCCCCACAATGGGCCCAGAACCTACTTAAAAATAAACAAATAAAAGCTTGGTTTTTTTTTTAAGTCTAACTTTCAAAGAAAGAACGAATGAACGGACGGACGAAAGGGAGAGAGGGGGAAGGAGGGAGGGAGGGATTGAGGAAGAAAGTATTTTCCCAAAACCTCTCCCAGAGTTTTCCCAAGTCCCTAGTGGTTTTTTTTTTTTTCCTTTCCACTCACATACAGAGTGTCTTCCGGAAACTGTTGAAGGTGGTGAGGGAAAAGGAGTGATACTTTTAGGAGTCAATGACCGAATGGCATTTAAATCCATTTAGGGAAGGATCACCTAAAGAAAAAGTATAAATAGAAAGGAGAGGAAGGCCAAGAAGAAAGCTTAGTGTTAAAATAATAAGGAAGACTCAGCAGACCCACTGAGATATCCAAAATGGCTTCTTACTAGAGGAGAAACAGGTGACTGACCAGCCCAATGATTCCATTCTGCCCAACTGTTATGTTTCCCTTGGTATTACTAAATTTTTATTCTGATAAATCTGCTTTGTTAATCCCAGTATACATTTTTCACAGCAAAATACCTAGCACAAATGCTAACTGGTACACTAAGGAAGACAGGCTCTTTTAAGTGCTAATCTGATATTAGCTAATATCCAGGTGAAATCCTCTTTTGTCATCAAAAGATCAGGAGGTCTCCAAAATCCTCCATTCCTACTACTCCGGGGCCAGACTCTAGCTGAATTTTCCAGAGTTAATAGCTGGTACTATCAACAAATAGCTTTTGTAGCAAGAGTCCTTGGACCACTGTTCTCTCTAAAATAAATGAATAAATCTTTTTAAAAAAAAAAGGAAAAAGAAAAAAAGGTGGGAGTGAGGGCGCGCCTGGGTGGCTCAGTCGGTTAAGCCTCAGGCTCTTGATTTTTGCTCAGGTCATGATCTCATGGGTCGTGGGAATGACCCCCAATCAGCGAGGAGTCTGCTTGAAGATTCTCTCCCTCTGTGCCCCCTCCCACTGATTCACACATGCTTTCCTCTCTAAAATAAATAAATCTTCAAAAACAAAACAAAACAAAACAAAACAAAACAAAGAGTCCTTGGACCACTGTTAAACTGTTCATTTTTTTCCAGCCCCACAAAACAGTGCTGACATTTGGCCACATCCAATTTTCCTTGGGACCAGGTACCCTTCAGTGCCGCCTATGAGAAGACTTAACCCAGAGCGACCAGGTCCTCCGTGGCCACTCACAGCCATACATCCCCTTCCAGCTACTCCATGGGGCATCCACCTATCCCAGATGGCGTAAGAGTAGAGACGGATGGGAAAAGCTTTTGTCTGGGGAGAGGCTTTGTGTAAACAGGCAATCCAGCATCCTAGTTAAGAACAGAGCTGTCAGGTCAGAAAAACAGGAATGCTAACCTGGCTCTGCCACTTACTAGATGTGTGAAATTCTACAACTTAAACACTCTGAACCTCAAGTTCCTCATGAATAAAACTGCACTAAGAATCTACCGCATATGGTTGTTGTGAGGATCAAATCTTTCCATGTTTGCAAGTCATTCCGTGCATGGTACATGTTCCGTAATTGATCCTTGGAGCTATGATGGCTACTGTTGTGAGGATTCAGGTTCCTATGGGCAAACTGATCTGTAAACCAACCTCCACACTGACACCATACAATGGCCAGGGGCCACAGACTAGTGCTGCTTGGGCGGACAAGACACCATGGTGAGGATGGGAGAGGTGCCAAGAGGGAAGGGGAGTTATGAAGCCTCAAAGTTTTTAAGGACAGGATTTGAAAGGAGATATTCTTTTGCTGTTCTCTGCCACCCCCTACTGATTCAGAGCAACAAGCACAGGTCTCCTGCTTCAGTAACTCTGAGGGAACAGGGAGCTTAAGGAGATACAGTGCCACTTGAGGAAGTCCTCTAGCAACGGAACTTAACAATGGGCTGGAAGAAAAGAGGCGTGAAACATAACCTGGCAATTAGTTACCCTGAGTAACTAATTAGTTACCAGTGGTCCCATGCCACTTTTGAGTTACTTTATAGGTGTTCAGATTCTAGCAATTCAACCAGCCATACATATGCCCTTTGATGCTCATGGGAAAAGAAGATATATTCATTCATAAAGATAAATTCAAATCTTAGCTGCAGCACCTACTGGTAGCTACGTGACTTTGGACAGATCACCTGATCTCTCCGGTCCTTTTTTCCTATATTTGTAAAACTGAGGTAAGCACATATACCTTGTATAGGTACTACTAGGAATAAACCGGACATTTAAAAGCACCAGTCCCTGACGCTCAATGTTTGTTTCCTTCACTTTTCTTCAATAAACTATAGGTCTCTCTTCCTAAATCACTGCAGATGTTATCTTAGGGTACAGCACACTCTGGCAAACAAAGACTTTACACCCTGTGTCTGAGCCTGAGAGGTTCCAGGGACGGCTGCAAGGAGCACTGGGGCCAACCCCGGGTAACCCATGTGTGACTCCCTGGTGGATGCCAACCTCCCTCAAAGTCAAAATGGAAACCGAATTTTACTTCTTCCCTCCAAAACCATATATTCTTTCTTCTATTCATTTGTGTTCCCTCTGACTTTTTTTTTTTTTTTTTTTAAGATTTATTTATTTGGGAGAGAGAGCGGGAGGAGGAGCAGAGGCCTAGAATCCCAAGCAAACTCCCTGCTAAGCGCAGAGCCTGATGCGGGGATAAATCTCACGCCCCCGAGATTATGACCTGACAGAAACCAAGAGTCGGACGCTCAACCAACTGAACCACCCAGGAGCCCCCTTCCTGACTTCTTATTAATCGTACCACCACTTTCTCTAGTCACAGGCTTAAAATTAAAACTTCCATACTTTTTACTTCTTTCTATCCATCTACCAATTCAGCCAGAATCCTTCAGGCTCCTTCGGGCCCATTTCTTCCTTCCATCCCTCCTACCACACCTTAGCCCTAGTCCTCTTCACCTCCTCAATTGTAAATGAATTATCTATAGAAACTGTCTCAATTTTCCAACCTGGAGTCCAGGAACTTGACAATACTACTGATGTTTATAAAAAGAAATGGACATTGGTACATTCGGGGGAACCTGGGCAATGAGGGGGAACAACAGCTAAAACACAGCAAAGAAGAACAACACGACCACTGTTATTTTTTTAGGACTTAAGTCTCTGTTATCTTGTATCAGCACAAGAGGATGAATACACAGGGGTCTGGAAGTTATGGTTGGACTTGAGATCGGTAAAGTCATCCAAATATAAAAAAATAACAAATGAAAACTGTTTCCCTGTACATAGTATTCCACACAGTTGACGACACAGTAGACACATATGAACCCTAATCCATGGTCACAATTATTTCAAGAATAGTAACAGTAGCTGTTAACTGTGGATTTACTATGTGCCAGGCACTGTGCTCTGTGATACACAGGTATTCTCTCCCTTGGTCCTTACCACAACCCATGAAAGACATTCTGGCTTCTGTCTTTCTGCCTCTCTTGATGCCACAGAGGGTTGTCCTGAAAACAAGCAGATGCACACTGGCATTCACACAGGCAGGAACTGAGGCCTCCGGCCAACAACTGTATGAGTGAGCCATCTTGAAAATGAACCCTTTGGTCCATTCAGCCTTCAAATGGCTACCGCAATCCTCAACTTCACCACATCTCATGAGAGCCCTAGGCCACACCACCCAGAGAAGCTGCTCCAAGATTCCCGACTTATTCTTCACATAATAAACGTTTGTTACTTTAAGCTGGTAAGTTTTGAGGAAATGTGTCATACAACAATAGAGAACAATACAACTGCCCAATCCAGAAACCACAGACACAGGAAGCCTGAAGGTCCCCCACATGAAGAAGCTGGAGAACAACGGGGATGCCTGGATAGAGAATGAATTCCCCTTTAGCAGACACAGACAAGTGTAGGGAGAAGAAGCATCGGAGAGATTACAGCAGGGATGTATGTATGGTACCTTTAAGTAACTTCCAACCACCACATCCAACAAATGTAATTGTTCTAAAGTTCTCCTCAATCTAGATATAGATATACAGATATATATAGATATATATATATATACTGGTCTCAAAAAAGCCAGAATGGAAGAGTTGATAAACCATAAACAGATAGTTGATAAACTGACTAAAATGTATCCAAAGCCTCCTCGTTAGAACTTTGGAAATAATTCAGTATTTTGATAGAGAAAAGTGGTGACACAGGAAGCTTCCCTGAACATTTTCATTTCTACCTCCTACTCTCCCAGACCGCTTGGCTCACCTTCCCAGCTGATACCCAACAAATGTTTATCTCAGTGAACCACCCTCCGTCAGTCCTCTCATCCTACCTGGCCCTAAGAAGAGTTCTAGTACAGCTCAAATGAAGAGAAAGCTGTAGTATCATCTATCTGTTCCCCCGACCGAAACTGAGAAACGAACTCCTAGGGCACTGACTTTTCAACATTCCTAATGTTTACACCAGAAACACACACACACACAATTTACAATTAAAACTGAATTTTCAGCAAACAATGCTCACCATTATAGTGTGCGTGCATAGCATTTTGGTATTATTCTATTTCATTTTTTTTTTAAATAACAGCTGGTTAGAATCCACGACCCAATAATGGGTCCCAAAATATAGTTTGAAAATACATCCTAAGACATACTCCTGAAATCCTACTTAGAGACAAAAAAAAAAAAAAAAAAAAAGACCAAAATAATAAATTCCCCTCAATCTTATGTAAATAAGATTTTCATTTCCCCACATGTATAAAATATGCATTAAGGCTTAGGTTTCAACCTAGTCCAGGATGGCCTCAGGCAGTTTCTATTCAAATATGGATAATTACCCAGGCCCTAAAATTCCTCCAGTCCTACAGCTAATGACTGGAAAATCCACAAACAACCTTCACTAGAATCCCCTTCTCACTCTTACCAAGTCTGCCTCAAAGGCAAATTTTCAACCTTGTCAAATTTTTTAAAAGGAAGTTAAGAAGGCCGCAAAATAAAACATCAGCAAAAATCTAGATTTGCCTGGACAGAGACCTATAACACATTTTTTTGTACTTCCACAAAATTAACCACTGGTTGCAGTTAAAAAGAGTAAAATCAATCTACGGAGACAGAAAGTAGATTAGCGGTGGCCTAAGGGTGGGAATGCAGAGTGACTGCAAACAGGCACAGGGCTAATGGAAATATTCCAAAACTGGATGATGGTGGTAGTGTCACAACTCTGTAAGTTTACTAAAAATTGAATTGTACACTTTAAATAACTGAATTTCAAGGTAATTTGTACAGCAATTATTTATTGCAAATTATATCTCAGTAAAGCTGTTTTTATTTTTATTTTTTTATTTTTTCAAGATTTTATTTATTTATTTGGCGGGGGGGCAGAAGCAGCGGGGAGAGGCAGAGGGAGAGGGAGAAGCAAACTCCCTGCTGAGCAGGGAGCCAGCCATGGGGCTGGATCCCAGAGTCCTAGGATCATGCATGACCTGAGCCCAAGGCAGAGGCTTAACCAACTGAGCCACCCAGGTGCCCCAGTTTTTTTTTTGTTTTGTTTTGTTTTAATTAATAAAGCTGTTTTTTTAAAAAAAGAAAGATTTATCCATCTGTGTTAGATGAGGAAAAACATCCAAGAAGAAGATACATGTTAGATAAAACAATCAAAGTGCAGAATAATGTGTATACCATGTTCCCATTTGCATTTTTAAATGGTTATACATTTACCATTACCTACACTTCTTAAAGGACATCCAAGGAGCTTGATCATAACAGGTGTCTCTGAGAAATGAGTCAAGGGGGATGAAATTTGATTTTTTTTTTCTTTTCAAGAAATTTGATTTTAACTGCATTCCCTTTTGTATTGTTTGAATTCTTTTGCCTTGAGCATATGAAAATAAGTTGGTTAGGAGCCCTCAGAAGGAGGACCCTCACAGTAGTTAATTACGGTGCTAGTTAATACTGTCTTTTGAGGAAGAGGCTAGCACTGTCCTTCAGAATTTAAATATTTCTCAGAAGACAATGTTAAAAAGGTGACGGTCTTAAACAATAAGATACCTAAAGTGACAGAAATCTACCCTGAAACCTCAGTGCACTTGAATGACCTTTAAGGAGCAAAATGTGGTTTCTTAAGTTTTAGTAGTCAGCTTCTGCAGGTGCTGGAACAAAATGGAGTGGTTTCTGCTTCACAATTATACATCTGAAAGGTATTCAATACATTCTGACCAAACACAAGACCACATGCATCTAGAAAATCGAAAATATACTCAACAAAATTTATTAAAAGTAAAAAGAATACACAAGTGAAAAAACTAGAAATGAACCCAAAGGGCCACTGAACACCATACTCCCAAAGTTTGTAACCAGATCTCTGGTAGCTGCCCAGATCCCGGCCTGACTTCTGCCTTCTTGCCTCACCTCATCTCTTGGCTTTTGTTCATCTAAGTACCTGATCGAGCTCTTCACCTTGCTACTCAAGGACACAGACACTCCGAAAATTAAGAATCTGTGGCTCCCTGAATCCCCCTCTGCCCCACTTTCCCAAAATGCAGCCATCCTCTGGCCTCAAGCCCACTCCGTCATCACAGGGCTTCCTGATTCCGAAGGCCAAGGTCACCAGAATTTGGACCACAAAATACTAGCATTCCCAACTTCACACCCAAGACACATCTAACCTGCATCCAAGATTACTTGTGGCCCCTCCCACCCAGATCCTCACTTGCTTGTGGAGCATCTTCTTCTTCCTCCCTCCGAAGCCATGCCTGACAAACATCCACCAGCAGGGCCAATCTTGCCACAAGCCCCTCAACTACCAACCAAACCCCCCCTCTGCCCCTCCCTGCAGAGCTCGCCCCCTGGAGTTTTACCCCCACCACTACGGCCCCTTTTTCTATCCTCATCTCATGGTGCTACTTGGATGATCTCAACTACACTATTCAACATTCAGTCACCTATATGTACACACCTGCTCTGTCCAGGACACTGGCAGGGAGGGAGGAAATGATGGAATTTTTGTAGACAACATTTAAGGACAGTGTTTTGTTTTTTAATAGCAGCTTCACTGACACAAACTTCGCATACAATAAAAACCACGCTTTTTAACATTTTTCATATACTCACAGTTGTGAAACCATTACTACAATTTAATTTTAGAACTTTTCATTGTCCCAAAAGGAGTCTCATACCTATTAGCATCTAGAGTAGTGTTTTTGTGGAAAGGAGTTTCAGACTTGCAAACTTTTAGAACATTTAAAGTGATAAGGCGCTCATGTTATCCAAACACTGTACAGTATGTGATCTAGATTAATATAGTTAATAATTACCCACTGTTGGGGCCCCGCAGTTTAAAGGACAGAGGTAAAGTTTTCCCTTGGGGGAAAAATTCAGCACAACTATTAAAATAACAAGCAACAATAAAGAGCAGTTTGTATCTGGAAAGCACCTCATGGCTTTTAAATGCACTCAAATACAATGGCTTTTTTCTAAGCCTCTAGATGGGCATACAGAGCATTTACAAGAAGGAGCCTGAAGTTCAGCGACACGTGCCCGACCCACCCAGTCACCTAGGCGGGTCCCCCAGCCCAGCTCTTCTGACCCCCCGTCTTTTTCCCGGACCCACACTTTCTCACTATTCCATCACGGGAGAAGTGCACAAGCAGCTCGATGAGAAGGCTGTGTGTTACCATGAAGCAATTCCAAATTCATATCTGAATGGAAAAAGAAAAGAAAAGAAGCCTATTTATGTTCTCCACACAACAAAACATGCCTTTGTTTTACGCGAAGGCCCTGGAGATTCTGTCAGCACTGGCCCAGCTGTGACACACACACA
Source organism: Phoca vitulina (assembly GCF_004348235.1). NCBI lineage: Eukaryota > Metazoa > Chordata > Mammalia > Carnivora > Phocidae > Phoca > Phoca vitulina. The sequence continues at coordinate 29,128,274 of NW_022589728.1, forward strand.
CTGGTTCAGCGGCCTGTGTAAATGTTCTTTGTTTAGTGGAGAGAACGTGAGCCCTCTCTAAACCCAAATCCTAGGTTCCCCTGAGGTCACCCTCAGAGTCGGTAACGGAACCTGACTGATGAAGTACCTGTGCCTCGCTCAACGGTTGCGAAGACAGGTTAGAGTTAGAAAATTTTAATTAAAATGAGGTAAGTTCTAATTACTTAACAGTTGTCTCCAGAATAACATCGTTTCTTATTCACCAAGCGCTTATTATAGCCTGAACCGTTGGGAACACCCGGCTCCACCTTGTTAACCAGAGAGAACAGCTCACCTTTTCCGGGAACATTAACTCTTTTTTTCAGACAATAAGGTAGTATTTAGTGGGTTTACTCATTAGTCACTAAGCCTTTAATGGCCTTGAAGAGATTAACGAATTCTGAAAAGTAATCTATTGTGGGTAACAATGGTGAAGGTTTCCCTATGGTTACAGAAAACCACCACAGTGCAGGACACAGAACACTGATGCTCAGTTAGATACACCACACACCCACACACCCACACACCCACACACACACACACACTGATGCTCAGTTAGATACACCACACACCCACACACCCACACACCCACACACACACAAACATTGATGCTCAGTTAGATACACCACACACACACACACACACTGATGCTCAGTTAGATACACCACACACCCACACACCCACACACCCACACACCCACACACACACAAACATTGATGCTCAGTTAGATACACCACACACACACACACACACACACACACACACTGATGCTCAGTTAGATACACCACACACCCACACACCCACACACACACAAACATTGATGCTCAGTTAGATACACCACACACACCACACACCACACACACACACACACACACTGATGCTCAGTTAGATACACCACACACACACACACACACACACACACAAATTCCCCACAGGTACTCTATTTTTATACGCACTGGTTACATATGGTAACAAATTTTATACGACATAAATGAAATGGTTAGTGCTCCATGTTCGAAGAAATTAAACATTTCTATCATCCGCCATTCTTCCTCAAAAATAGAAAAAAGCTGGAGGGGTCAACACTATCAAACCAACTAGTGAAATTTCCTCAAATTTAACCTTAAAATCCAGTATTCATTACAGGTTCTCTCATCCTGGCAGGAAGAATAAACCAATAAAGAGATTAACAGCAGTCCACAGCATTATAAGGCGCCGATGAACCACACCACCTCACCTCAATGTGAGCAACACCTGGACCATTTCCTTCAAACACAAACCCCACCTCCCCAACAAATCTGACTCTGCTTGCCGGCTAGCAATAACCTCTGAACGCTCTACTTATAACTCATACCTCTGTACGCATTTTGCCTTCCACCTGGGATCATACTTACGTACAAAATATAACTCCTACTAGACTAAGCTGTTTGAAGGTTAATTCCACATCACATTCAATCTCATGGAATTCACACCACATCAACATCAACTTCACCTCCCAGATATCACTCCTCACTGCCTAAGTTCCAGGTACAGAGGCTCTGCACCTCTCCACACATTACACACCAGGTCACCTCTATGGTGACCCACAAGATGGCCTCCAAGAGGCTTCACTGCTGGAAGTCACACACTGTACCCGGGACGATCTGTACGACCAATAAAATACAGCTCTTGGGTTCTCTCTCTGTAGGATCGATGAAAATTAGGTCATTGGCAGCCTTATGGAAAGGCCCATGGAGTAAGAAACTGATACCTCCTGCCAAAGACTACCCAAGTCAAGCTTTGAGATGACTAAAGCTCCAGCCAACGGCTTTACTGCAAACTCCTGAGAGACCCTGGGCCAGAACTATGTAGCTAGCCAGTCTCAGATTCCTGGCCTTCAGAAACTGTGTAAGGTAACAAATGTTTGTTTGTTTTTTAAGCTGCTAAGTTTTAGGATAATATGTTAGGCAACAAAAAAATACATATGAATTTGTTACCATATGTAAGGCAATCTCCATATCACCTTTATCTAGAATATTCTTTCCTAAGCTGACCTATCAAAATTCTAAAGGTTGAGATCCAGTGGGGCTTATCTTTTGTGAAAATGCTTTGGATTCTCCCTCACCGGAATTACTTACTCCTTTCCCTTAATTCAAATTGTGTGAGTCACTTTAACAATGAGGGCAGTCCGTCTTATGGTACAGTGAAGACTCACAGGCCTGCATCCCAGACCAGCCATTAGCTCCCCAAGGCACAGATGAGGTCTCCATCTTCTCATTAACACCAGTCTGGCCTAGTCAAATCAAGGATTCTCAGCCATCCCACATCTGTGTACAGAAAAAACTAGGGAGTGATATTACTGGCCATTAGTTAGGGTTGGGCTGATCCCCAGTAATAAAAACTTGATTAACTGTGGAGAGGGCCTGCTGTAGTCAGGGACCGCGTTTGGAAAATGGGGAGAGTCAGAGAAAGAGGAAAAAGGAAAAAAAAAAAAAACAAAAACAGACTGGTCCCGGGCAGAACTCAACTTGTCCTACCTTTCCCTATCCCTACACTTTCTCTTATAACCCCACCAGAAGAGAATGGAGAAGGAGGAATAATTGACGGAAACATGCGTTCACACATTCACAGAGGAAGTGAGATAAAGCAGGTGGTTCAGGAGTCAACAGAACACCACTCCCCAAGTCAGCTGCAATGACTCCCAGCAGCTGACGGCAGTGGTCACAGAGCACGAACTGATCTGGGTTGCATCTTGATTCCACATTTAGGAACCATAAGACCAAGGAAGGAAGCATCCACTTCTTGGGCCTTCACATTTCCCACCTGCAAATTACTGTAACTTACTAAGGCAGCTTTTGAAAGGACTAAATGAGACAATCTACAAGTTCATGTGAAACATCTAGAAGGCTGCTTGTTATCTCATTCCCTTCTCTTCCCCTCACCGGAGCCAGCCTTCAGGAGCTGTGCCCCAAATAGGAGGGTCTAAACCCTAACACGAGGACCCAAAGTCAAGTCATCTCTATTTTCCTTTGTTGCTATAATTCCCAAAAGAGGCTCTAGGTGGGGCACCTGGGTGGCTCAGTCAGTTAAGCAGCCAACTCTAGGTTTCAGCAGGTCATGATCTCGGGATCCTGGGATCCAGGCCCACATCAGGCTCCACACTCAAGAGGGGAATCTGCCTGAGGATTCTACCCATCCCCCCACCAGCTCCATCTGCCCCTCCCCCTGCTCACACTCTCTCTCTAAAATAAATAAATCTTAAAGAAAAAAAAAAAAGAGGCTCTAGGGTTGGAAAGACAACCTTCAAATTCACTTATATACCATATACAGCTCCAATTTAAAAGTTTGGTTACTTTGGGGACTCCTGTGTGGCTCAGTTGGTTAAGCGTCTGCCCTCAGCTCAGTTCATGATCTCAGGGTCCTAGGATTGAGCCCCACATCGGGCTCCCTGCTCGGCGGGGAGTCTGCTTCTCCCCCTGGCTTGTTCTCTCAAATAAATAAATTAAGTCTAAAAAAAAAAAAAAAAAGGTTTGGTTATTTTTTTGGAACACACATTTTCCCTTTGAACTCATTAAAACTTAGCAACAGGCCACCCATAAGCACAGTCCAGGCTAATTCTTTTTTTCAGCTTCATAGTTAGCAATGTCTGCCACATTAAAAACAACCAACAGATCAATCAACCAAAAATTATCATTTCTAGAATTTATAGGTATCACAAAAACCTACTCTAGGGACTAAGAGTATATAAAGATTAATAAACCTACTGAGGATTGGATAGTTCCACTTTCAACATGAAGTACACGTGTTAAATGTTTATTAAGATTCTAATACATTCCACCGTATTAAGCACCAGAGCAGACAAAAAACAAAACACTTTTCAAAAAAATGTTATTTATGCTCTCATTCATGAAACATACATATTAAATTTTTGAACAATCATAAAAGTCACAGTTTATTTGCAGACTACTCTGTAAGGTGAATTCCATGGAAAAGACTCCAATATTTAAGTTATATATAACAAATTCTGTAATTAGCTTTAAAGAAACAAGTTCAAGGAACGGTCAGAACCAACCAGGTCATTTATGCTTCTTCAAATGAAAATAATCCTTGTCAGGCAAACGTTTTGTGTAATATTTTGTCCTTTTCTCTATTATGAAGAATATCATGATAACAATACAAATAATTAGTAACTAAATTACATCCTAATTTTACCAACATACAAGGCTAGGATTCTGCAACATGGAAGCCAAATTCCAAGTATAATAAGGACTTTAAAAAATACTGAACAGTAAAAAACAGCAGACATTTTACAATATGGGAAACCATAAAGAAACCGATCAATACTCATCAGAACCAACAGGGCCCTTCAAGCTCACTGAGGTTCAATGACCTTCCACTCCTGCTCCCCTTCCTGAAAGGTCTGCAGTGTCCTTGTCACACAGCTGAGACCAGCACGAGCTTTTCCATAGCAACTGCGGCAAGCCCCTTAGCACTAGGAAAAGCCTCAGATGCCTCCCCTTATATTAAATATTTATTAGGTTTCAAGATAGTGGTCTTGGGGGGAAGTTTATGGGATGCACACATGGTTTAGAGCCTATTGCCCTTTCTTCAAAATACCTTTTCTATCAGGTTCTCTGAAATAAACCCACAACTGGTTCCTTGAGGCTGTGGAACTGCCTTCCACATGGTATTCAGTGCCCGTTTTAATCAAACCGAAGGGTTTTCAATTTTTTTAGGTCATCTCAATCCCTTCAGCATCTCATCCAATAAGTCGTAACAGAAAAAAAAAAAAATCTAATAAAGCACTATTATCTATTTAAAACCTAATAAGCCCCTTAGATCTTGGTTGTTTGGAAAGAATTAACACTGTAATGACTTACTCTGTGGGTTACTTTTTAATTTGTTTCCACACATCACATGAGGTTCCAAATGTACAACTGCCTCAGGCTCTGCTGAAGTTCTCCTAGAGGAGGAGGACGAGGTTCACTCTATTCTGGGGGAGCCCTGCTGTTAAAATCAGCACAAATGTTGTTATCATTTATTGGGTATTTTCACATCCCAGAACAGAAAAGCACAAAAGTAAGTAATAGATACTCGGGTGTCCTCACAACAGAGTTTCTTGGCTTTAAAAGGAGATGCTCCCAAGAAGCTCAGAGATACAACAGCAACCTTGTTTAAGCACAGCTTGTAGCCAAAAGTGACCGATCTAAGTAGATTTGGACGGCAAGTGATCTCTGAGCACACATGGCAGTTGTCATCACACAAATCTGAACACATTTTCAACGCAAAGCAGTTTGCATGGTATAGATGAAGCAGGACTCTCCGGGAGCTGCTGAAACGCAAGAACTCCTTCCTCCGCTTCTTTTTATCTAGAACCTCGCTCAATGCCTGGCACCCGGCACGTGCTCAAAGACTGGGGACAAGGGACCAAGGATCTTAAGAATTTTTCTCCTTCAGGAGAGCTGCCCAGTAGAGGACCACCCCCACGTCCAGCAGTCACTTTGGGGAGCACCATCAGCAGCATGGGAAACTAGGAAAACCTCACGCATGCATCACATTTTTTTACTCAAGAAATGGCAGGTCCCTCTCTCTCTCTCTCTCTCTCTCTATATATATATATATACTAGGATCACTCCAGACTAATCAATATTTTCAACTGCCAGAGACAAAGGAGAAAAAACAATTTTTTTTGAAACTGAACTTAAAAGTAAATGTCCTTTACTCTCACATTATGTCCTCCCTGATTTGAGAGGGGGTGTTAAAAATCGCACATTTATAAAAAAGATGGTGGGGCTTTATGTTGGTTGATTTTAATGATTTGGCAAAACAAGGAACTGACAACTCAGCGTGAGCTCCCCACCCCTAATTTTAATTTTACCCATCTATGAAATCAAACGTATTAGCAATGGTAGTGCTGAGATGTAACACCCACTTACCCTGCCACCACCTAACTATGACTGCAGCCCCACCTGACACCTGCCAGACTCACGCAACACATATCACTGCCCAGGGCAAAACAGGAAAAGAGGAATAACTGGTTTAGAAAGTGGAGGACGCAAGAAATGCTACATTTGGTTATCAATATGCAGAGTCTGACAGGAGGGAAGAACATCCAGAATGGAGAAGTCTAACAACGACTTCACATAAAAAGACACCTTTGGACTTATATCCTCTAGAAACTTGATGTAAGTGAGCCGTTGTTACTGAGGGCAATTCTTAATCCATCGAGTGTACTGAGAGCGGAAAAAACAGTTGAGTATCAGTTTTAGGAAGTCTACAAAAAATGAAAAAAGATTGGCCAGCAGCCCAAAGCCCATTTCAGGATGAATTTCCAAAGAGCCCAATCAGCACATTTTTACAACTTTCCTAGCAACTCTGGTTTAGGCCCAGCTTAGGAGGATAATAAAACAAATTACTCAGGGCTAGGTGTTAATGTGGTGAACATCATAAAGAGTCAGGGTGACATTATCAATCAGAACAAAACTAAAATAAAATATATACATACTCAGCAATTTCACTTCTCCATATTACCCTAGGCCAACATGCTTGCCTAAAGGAGGAATAAACAAAGATATTCAGTGCAGCATTTACTTATAACAGTTTTAAAAAATACTGTAAAGAACCAAAATGCCCATTAACAGAATTTAAATTAAAGCATATTTATACTCTGAAACACTATGCAGCAGTTAAAAAGAATGAAATGATCACGGGGTGCCTGGGTGGCTCAGTCGGTTAAGCGTCCAACTCTTGATTTCAGCTCAGGTCATGATCCCAGGATCGTGAGATTGAGCCCCACATAGGGCTCTGCACTGAGCTGAGCATGGAACCTGCTTAAGATTCTCTCTCTCCCTCTCCCTCTGCCCCGTCCTCCTCCCCAGCTCTCTCAAAAAAAAAAAAAAAAAAATCACTATTTGAAAGCTCTCCATAAGACAGCCAGATGAAAAATATAGAAGTGCATATAGTATGAGAGTATTTGCCTTTTTGAAAGTCACACATAGGCAAAAATCAATTCTAGGAGTGCTCCCAATGTGTGGTCCCGGAACCAGAGCGTTGACATCACCTGGGAACCTGCTAAAAATGCAAATTCTCAGGCCCCACCCCAGACCACTGAATCAGCGATCTGCGTAAAGCAGTATGTTTGAACAAGCCCTTGGATGCAAGCAAAAGCTTGAGAACTGCTGGTCTACACAGACCTGTATTCAGCTCCCTAAAAAAAGGATAGGACTCTCACCAACTGAGGTCTCTAAGCAAATATCTTTATCTACATTCTCTCCCTCTCCTCCCTGCCTTTTTTTGACAAGGAGAGTGTATTCATGCATCGCTCTCATAAATTAAAAGTAACTTTTTTTAGATACTACAGATACTAGGAGGGGACTTGAGGAATGGTTAGCCATGCAATTACGGTAGAGGAAAAGCTGATGGAATAGGAGAATGGAGGTTCCCTGTGAGCTACTGAAAGGCTGGAGGTCACAAAAATCATGAAAAACAAGCCAAGGAGGAATTTTACTTCAGAACTCTCACTAGTGTCTCAGTGAGTTCAGCTGATCTCAGCGTGTGCTCAACAGTCAGCTCCTGTACGCTGGACAGCCACCTACCAAAGAGTAAAAAAACAATAATGCAGACATTGTTTTGGAAAAGCTAAAGTGTCACAAAGTCTTTTGTTGTCCTGTTTTGTTGATTCCTTAGCCCTACACGCTGCAGGGGCCAATGCTGCTCCCAGCCCACACTGTCATCTTATATTTGCTGGGGCTGTTTGCCTGGACAGCAGGGAAAAGGAGACAGAAAAGAGGGCTTTGAAATCTAAGTAACAAATGTTAGGGACAAATGATAGTAGCCACTATCCCTCGAAGCCTTGACATCTCCTTTCCAGGTTGCGGGGCCTAGAAATGCATAAACTCTCTCTCTCTCTCTCTCTCTCTCTCACACACACACACACACCTGTATTTTATTTCTCATTAACTTCACAGAAGTAAAATCAACCATTACTGCCAATATTTATGAACATAAACGCACAAAGGTAGTCTGGAATCCACTTTAAAATAAGGTAATGGAAACCTGTAATATAAAAATAGGATTAGCTATACTTAATTTTCAGCTGAGAGATGTCCGTAAGAGATAACCTTTTAATCTCCCTATTATTGCTACAAGTCATGTTCCAAACTAGGAATAAAAATATGTGGTATTTTATAAAGAATTATGAATTTTCCACTTCTAAATTTTTTAAGTGAGAATACAGCTGATCTGATGTCTAAAATGCAGGCCTCACCCTTGACACACATCCTAGAACAGCTTAAAAAGCCAACATCTAAAACAGCCTAGATATCCTTACCTTAACTTTGCGATAAGAGATCAAGTAGAAGTTTCACTCTCTATAACAAGTACTCTTCAGTTTCACTGAAGAGAAAAAGCAAAATAAGAGTACATTCTCACTCCTGGGTTTTGGGACATCAGCTTCTTCAGTTTCAAGCTTTATTCTCTTGGATATTGCGAGGTCATCACAACCCACTTGTTCTTTGACACAAGCAGAACCCCATGCTCCAAGTGACTGCAGGCCTACAAAGAAACAGCCGTGTGCCATTCAATTATCTGGGCCATGCTTCTCCATGGTACAGAGAAAAATCATCTCTTTTTAGCCTGAAAGCAAGCACAGTTTTCCTTCTCATCTCCCACCATTCAGCCAATTTTTCTTCCTTTAACAAGACCAAATTTTTAGCTACATCCATTTAAGAAGCTTGTGTCCTTTACCTAGAGAAGATGAAACAAAAAGTTATAGCCTCATATAACAGAAATATCCAGTTTTTTAAAAAGAAAAGATTTAACACTACATCAAAAGTAATAAAGAAAAACATGATTTACCTCTAAAGAGAACAGATTTAAAACTTGAGAAAAAGACCACAGTGTAAGGTGTAAGTTATATGAAGAGATCATTTTGTAACATGCCCCCACTGTAACAGATCTATTCCTAAATGAGTTAGGAAGCCAGTTAAAAGCCAGACGGGGTAGAATGGCCTTCAAGGCCTGAGCACTGACCGATAAGCAGCCTGCAATATAAACAAGAGCCCTGCACCTCTCTGTTACTTCGACAACAGAATGCTGCAACCCTGGGAGGCCTCTCCCTTCCTGGGGCACCTTCTAGAACAGACATTCCTGAATACTCAGGAACCTGCCTCTACCTCCCCCACGGCTGCACACCTCAGAAGCAGGTCAATCCTGAACATGTTTTTCCTTCCCCACTCCCCGCTCCAGCTCCACCCGGAGATGAGGGGCCAGCCTTGACCTTGGGGGGGGAGGAGGGCGGGAGGACCAGGCCAGCCTGCAACAGTGACTGACAGAATCACGCGGGCGGAAGCCAACCGCCCCTGGGCTGCCATGAAGCCACCAAAGGCAGCTGCAGCTCCCTTTCGGTCCAGGTCCGAAATGCTCCCTTCCTCAACACCCCCCCCCCCCAACACCAACTGCATTTAATATCCAAAACTGTGACTGGCAAATCCAGCTTTAAAGAAGATCTCTTCTGTGAAAGAAGTCAGGCACAAGCAGGTCTCGGGTTCCCTTTGAACAGAGGAAACTTGATATCCTGAAGGCCTGCCAAAGAAAGCAGCCTGTGTTTCGAGTCCATGCTTGTGATTAAGAACCTGAATAGTGACTGGACAGGGTGTGTGCAGGGGAGAGGGGGGAGGGCAAGCGGACAAATGTTAGTGAATACAGGAAATGAGGTCTGTACTTGGGTTTTTACTTTCATTAAAATGTGCTTATGTTTCCCATAGTATATGTGTCCCTTAATTAACAGGTATTTTCAAAGAAAGGATGATGCTGGGACACAGACAAATCAATGTGGGAGAAGGGCGCTGAAGATGACAGGGGTCTCTAGGCCTTTTTACTTAAAAGAAATGTTTTACTGCTTTGCTTTTACACATTTTCGCCCACTAAGATGATGTTTAATTTACGGGGGAAAAAATGGTGAAGAATTACTGCAAAGCACAGGAAAAGACCAAACACACTAAGTACAGCTGCTTGAACCTCAAGATGCCAGGTCACAGAAGGAAGTGAATGACAGCCGTAGCTGCTTCCCAATAAGCCCCAGGGGGGCTGCCCACTGGCTTCTGCTGGAAGGGAAAAACTAATTCCTCAAAAGGTGTTCCAGTTTCCCCAGGCAGGCCAGACAAGGGTGAGGGGAGTGCTTCGTTTCCAGCACTTCCACATCGCAGCGTGGCCTTCTCCCCAGAACAGCAATCGCAAGACTGTAACTACAGACCCAAAGGCTCTGCTGGACTGGCATCCAAACATTTCACTCATCCGTGGTGAGCACAAAGATTCGCAGGCACAATTCCATACGTTGGAGACCTGGGATTATTAAATAAATCTGCATTTTAGCAAAGGTATGTTTGTAACAAATCCATTTAAGATAAGGTCTCTCCGGGCACCTGGGTGGCTCAGTGGGTTAGGCGTCCGACTCTTGGTTTCGGCTCAGGTCATGGTCTCAGGGTCCTGGGATGGAGGCCTGGATCGGGCTCCCCACTCAGCGAGGAGTCTGCTTGAGATGCTCTTTCCCCTTCTCCCCTCCCGGGAGTGCACACACACTCTCTCAAAGTAAATAAATTAATTAAAGTAAAATAAAATAAGGTCTTTCTACATGATTGAGAGGTGGTGAAATATTGTAAACTATAGGATATTGGGTAGTTCTTTAAGCCCCCCACACTTCACACTCCCTCACTGGTAAGATGGGAAAGGAAGAGTACATCTGAGCAGAGCTAAAGGGAGGCTCACATAAGGCATTTGCTGCCCTGACTTGCTTGGCTGGGGCCAGGACCAGGGGTGCACTGAATAGATTGTGAGCATCACTGCCAAATAAAATTCCTCCTTCCCACTTGATACAGGTTGAAAAGAACTAAGAATTTCAAATTCTTCCAAAGCTAAAAGGCCCAAACCATCCCCATCTCACCTTCTGCGTCCTTCCAATCACCTTTCCGACCTCTAAAGAAAAGGGCAGAACTACCACATTCTCTGTGGTGGGGCGCACCGTGAAGGGCCCAGTAACATTTTTCTTTTGTTCAGCATAGAAAATACAGATGTGAGGTAGTGGTATTAATGGGAAAATGAACACACATTAAAAACTCCCCAATGGGGCACCTGGGGGGCTCAGTCGGTTGAGTATCCCAGCTCCTGATCTCAGCTCAGGTCTTGATCTCAGGGTCATGAGTTCAAGTCCCACACTGGGCTCCACGCTGGGTATGGAGCCTACTTAAAAAATTCCCCAAAACTGCCTGTTATTGCCAAAAGCAAAAGGGTGACTGGGTGAACAGGACCCGGGGTCAAGAGAAGCAGGAGAGTTCTCAGAGTGCCTGGGGGCTCCTGTTACAGTGCCACGTGGGCAAACGTGGGTGAAAGCCCCCCGGAGCCCAGATGGGAGGGGCCACCCACCCCACAGCCTCTTCCTCAGCTCAGGGAGCTGGAGCACTTGCTGGTGGCCAACATGTCCCATGTTTGGTGGCCAGTCCAAGGTGGAAGTGACAATGTGACAAATGTCCATACCCTGGAATGGCACAGGATTAGAACCGCAACTGAACAACCACTTCCCTCAATTCCTTTAATTGATAAAGAAAAATCAAAAGTTCCTCTTCATCTTCCAGTAAATTTTAAAAATTATGCAGCTTCTAAGTGTTTCTGCTATGCTGAGCATCCATACAGAGACCCAAAGAGTTAAAAAGTGTGAGTTTTGAAAAGTCCCAATTAATGATTTGAAATTTTTTCTAAGCTTTGAATCATTACACATGCCAAAAAGAGAAAAAGACCTATAAGTTAACGTCACAAAAGCAATGAAATTAATTAATAATAAATGAACAAACTAGGAAATCTGTTTCTCAGGGGTTTTTTATTTCCACAGAAAAAAGTTAACACTAATAGGAAACATAAAATATCTTGAATAAATCCCTTAAGTAAAAGCAAAATAAAAAGAACAAGAACAAAAAAATTCTTGAGTTCCATTTTATGGCCCTAAATGGGGAAAGATAAAAAGAGAAGACGAAAATGGAAATTCGGTGGAGAAGAAAGACAGGAAAAGAGAGAAAAGCTAAAGGGCGGGGGAAGAGCAAAGCTGGATGACAGACCCACAGAAAAATGCAGCATGCCAAGAGAAAACTGAGAGGAGCTGAAAGACAGATGTGTGATTTGAAGTTTATGCTTCACTTTGGATTTTAGGGAATTATCAAAGTTATCCAGTGCACTTTGAAAAGTTGGTTGTTTCAGCAGAGTTCACTGCTTTTCAAATTTAACAGCTACAGTTGCCATTATAAATAGAATAATCAGACTAGGAAAACGTCATCAGACCAACTGCAGTGACCACAGCCCCAGCAAGAGGCAAACCAGCAAAACAGCAAGACTACCAGGGCTGGAGTCCCTTCTGGAGGTTAAAAAGAGGAAGTTTGAGAATGGATTATAATTTTGGGAAAAATAAAAGCCCCTAAACCAAGAGACACCTGTTATGTTATCTTTACTATTAGTCCAAATTTTCATTTAATCCCTGAAGCAATGAGCAATCCATTTAAAAATCACCTGAAGAACCGACTGAAAGGTATGGTTTCCCTTCAAACAATGATCCGAGAGAAATAGCTGATGGACTCCAGTTTGGGACCTGCCACTCTGGACTGAAAATCGTTTCTTAAGAGAACCTGGGTGAGAATATTTGACAAATCCAGACATGCTGCACACATGAATCCCACAGCCGAGACACTCCA
>NW_022589728.1:29141401-29278657 GCF_004348235.1 Phoca vitulina
ACAACTTCAGGTTTGCCCTGAGAAATCACCAGTTTAAAAAAAATCATCATCATCATCATCATCATCATCATCACAGCTTCACTAGGATTTGGCTCAAATGTCACCTCTAGGCAAAATTGCTTCTCTGGCTCTCAAACCACCCAAAGAATGTGTAATACTACACTTTCATTTTGCAAATATTTAATAAGTACTTCTTCTCTGCAAGGCTGTTACCATTAAAGTGAATTATTGCTCACAGACTTGAGCTCCTTGAAGGTCAAACTCTAGGATATGACTATTAAAATACACTTTGCATTAAAAGCATCTTAACTAAAACCAGTGATATACAGAGTAACAGCTAAGCCAGTTCCTCTCCCCCGCCTCTGGTTTCTTCCCCCTTTCTACAAATGCGCACAAAGGTCAAGCTACCACCCACCCCCTCTGCACTCAAAAACAAAAACCAACACTCAATACAGGCAAGCAAAGCCCACCCCACCCCAACCCACGGAGCCTGAATCTCTCAGCATTACCTACCATGGGTACTCAAGCACCGGCCAATATCTACTCTTTCCACCCAATCCCCTTGGCCTCTCCACAGCCCTTGAAAGTTGAACTCCCTGTGGCTTAACTTGCACCTTCCTCTCCCGGCCCTGAAATGTTCAACATCCAAGTTCTGCTCTCCTTTTACTCCACATTTTTTTCCTGGGCCATCTCAGCAACTTAATAGCTTCCAATATCACGTCTCCCAAACCTCGATATCCTGCCCCGCTCCTTCTCTTAGAGATCTGTATTTCACTCCCGAACCTACCCACATAAACGTCCCAGGAGAACTGGGTAGTGGTTTTAAAACACGTGCACACAGTCACGGACACTCTTCCCACCAAAAGTGGAGTCTCACCTCCCTCTCCTTGAATATGGGTTGGCCTTCAAGGCACATTTCTAACAGAATGAGGAGGAGGTGATGCCCGAGGCTAAGTCATAAAAAGCCACACAGCTTCTGCCTGCCTCTCTTAGGAGTCACACCTAGGCAGCCCTTAGGCAACACGTAAGAAGGCAGGGTCTACGGCACAGCCTCCGGCGAAAAGCAATACTCAACGCAGGCAAGCAAATAACGATCAAACAGGGTTTTTTTTTTCTGGAGACCATGCAGATAGAGACGGATGTTGAGGAGCCCCCACTGCTTGGGTCTTCCCAGTACAACTGCCCCTCACGGGAGTGAGTAAGTCTTCAGATGATCCCCGCCTCATACTTCAAGCCGCCCTGGCTGAGGCTGAGCAGAGACAAGCTGTCCCCACCAAGCCCTGCCCAAATGACAGATCTATGACCATAATAAAGGCTGTTATTTTAAACCACTAGGTTGGGTTTTTTTTAAGGTTTTTTTTTTTTTTTAAAGATTTTATTTATTTGACAGAGAGAGACATAGCGAGAGAGGGAACACAAGCAGGGGGAGTAGGAGAGGGAGAAGCAGGCTTTCCTGCGGAGCAGGGAGCCCGATGTGGGGCTCCATCCCAGGGTCCTGGGATCACGACCTGAGCCAAAGGCAGACGCTTAACGACTGAGCCACCCAGGCGCCCCCTTTTTTAAGGTTTTATTTATTTATTTTTGTGAGAGAGAGCACAAGTACACAAGCGGGGCAGGGGGGCGGCAGAGGGAGAAGCAGGCCTCTCGCCGAGCAGGGAGCCCAAGGCGGGACTTGATCCCAGGACCCCGGGCTCATGACCTGAGCCGAAAGCAAACGTTCAACCGACTGAGCCACCCAGGCACCCCTAAGCCACTAGGTTTTAACATGATTTGTTATACAGCTCTGGACAACTGGAAAGACCTCAATGTGACATACCCCAAACTAAATTCATTATCTCCCTCCCTCATCTGCTCTTCTTTCTAGATTTTCTACCCCAGTTCCTTTTCCATGCAATCTGAAAGTCCTTCTCTACTCTACCCTCAGATCCCCCCCACCCCTGACATCTGACACACTGTAACCCAGTGGTCTCTCAGGAATCCAGCACCCCACCTCCTGTGTGAAAATTAATAAAGGGAAACCTCACTAAAATGGAGTTGGGAGGGTTGGGGCAAGGGGAGCTCTCTTGCCCTACCACTCTCGTAGTTAATTGCAGACCCAACAGGAAGAGACAGGACCTTGTACACAGATACTACTTTACTATCCCAGCAGTAAGAAGGAAGGCTTCCTCCTGCCCCAACAGCCCAGCCAATGAGAGACAGGCCCAGCTCAGCCAATGAAAAGCCACTATAACTTAGAACTCCCAGTTTAGGGGCACACAGGTGGCTCAGTCTGTTGAGCATCGGACTCTTGGCTTCAGCTCAGGTCACGATCTCAGGGTGGTGGGATGGAGCCCGGTACAGGACTCTGTGCTCAGGGCAGAGTCTGTTTGAGATTCTTTCCCCTCCCTCTCCCTCTGCTTCTCCCCCTGCTCCCGCGCATGCTCTCTCTCTCTAAAATAAATAAATAAAATCTTAAAAAAAAGGAACTCCCAGTTTACTCCAATAGACTTTTTCTTTATGACAGTCTTCCCAGATTCCCACTTTCTTCTACAAGAGTATTCTTCTTCTTTGTTTGGTGGACTTGCCTGGGGTTTTGCCATAGTTTGCCTGTCCTGGATTGCAATTCTCTGTTATTCCCAAATAAACCCATCTTTTGCTGGTAAAATAACTGGCAGTCTTATTTCTTAAGGTTAACACTGGCTAGGAATACAGTGACACCCTTCACCTGGTTTGCTAGTACCTTCTATTCAACTGCCAAAATAATATTCTAAAACTGAACTCCCGCACACCTAACCACCAACTAATTGCCTACAGAATACAGTCCTGATTCCTGATCCCTGATCCTGACACACAAGACTGTTCACACCACCGCCCCTCCCCCACCTGGGTGACTACCCGAGACTCTGGATCCAGGGAATTCTGAGGATTCACAAACACCTTTTTGCCCTTTCATGCCACAGCACCTTTGCACATGTTGACTCTCCTCCGTAAATTCCCTTCTTCATCCTTCTTTCTCTCCCTGCTTACAAAGAATCCTGCTTAGCCTTCAAGTCCAAGTTCAAAGGTTATGTACTTTGAGAATCTTTTCTGATGACCCAACCGGACTTGCTCACTTCCTCCGCCATCAGTTATGCAACCCCTTACAACACCCATTTCACTACAGTGACCTAGTCTCTGTTCCTCCAGTCTGGCCTGTGAGCCTGAGGGTAGGCATCCTATCAGGTTTGCCCCCAAATAAATTAAATGTTTAATTTGAACTGGAAACCACTAAGTGAGCCTTTTACAGAAATATCTAATATTCAGTTTCAGAATCAATACTATTCAGCACCTGAGCTGGTCACAGATTTTAACTTAATTTTCTAAGATATCTGGAGTATTATCAGCCTCCAGGAGATGTAGTGACCTATCCAGTGTCTCATAACCAGAAAATGATGAAGCCAAATTTTGAACCCAGATATAACTTCAAGTCCAGCACTCTTTGCCCTAAACATTTACAATCAGTGCTTCGGCACAAGGACAGACACACGGCCATATTCTGGCAGAGATACACCCTTTAGCGCCCCACTCCCATGGCAGCTCCCACAGCACACTGCTCTTTTGAACCACCCCTTTGAAAGAAAAAAGGAGACTGCACATAACTTTTAGGTAGTATAGTACGTTGTGTAAGGACATGTATTCTATAGCCAAATATCCCGAATTTAAGTCCAAGATGTGTCTGTATCAAAGCTCTGTGCCCCTGGAGAATTTCTTCTTCTATCCCCTTACACCTTGTTTCTTCACATGTAAAGCACGGATATTAAGAGCACTGCTCATGGGTTTCTTGGGAAGGCATTAGAAAAATGAAACATGAAAAGCATTTAGAACATAACCTGGCACATAAAATACACTCAGCAAACCCTGTCGCTGGTATCAGGAGGAGTAGGAGGAGTATTTCTTAACAGTGACCCAGTAAAAACCCCAGCTGGAAAACTTAGGTAATTATAATGCAGGGCTGAAGCTGTGTCCCTTCAGATTCCAATTTTAATTAGTTGGAAAAAAAAAACCATTTTTAAGAAGTATGAAGTATCCCCAGGGCTTTAAACTGGTTAACAAATGTAGCTTCAATTTTCCTGGGGCTCCCGGTGCTTGTCTTAGAGACAAGAGGTGTGGGACGCAGTTCTTGTACCACTCACCACATCTGGCACATTTTGTACGGGGAAGTCGTGATCAATCAGCTTCTGTTTCCTCGTGTATATAACGAACATGATACCAGTCCTATCACCCAGCAGCATTAAAGGCTCAAATGAAATAACGTGTAGAAAAATTAATAAGAGTTTTGCAAAAGCCAGGTGGTGGCATCACCATCATCACCAACATCATTCTGAGTTCTAATAAGGTGATATACCAACAGTGATATACTCACTCAACACCAAAACAACAGGCTGGTCATCCTTCTGCTAAGTGCCTCAACGGCCAAGATGTTTGCATTTTTCTGCATTTTTTTTTTCCCAGAATTCTCATTCCGGTTAACGAGTAGCATGTACTTTCCACCACTGTCAACATACCCCTTGCCCTTCTCAACTGTATCCAAAGAGAACTTCTAAAGTGTATTGAGACCATCCATGCCACCTAAGCTCAGAATACAGTCAAAGCAAATCACTAACTTTGGTAGAACAACATAGGAAATGCACTTATGAAAGTACTTATCGAGCACTACCTCCAACATACTTTAGAGAACAGAACTGTAATCCCCACTGCCTCTTCCTCTACCTGTACATGTATACACACAGTCCACATAATACTTCAGAAGTAAAGTACCAATTTGGCTTCTCTTTACAGATTTTCAGTGATTTTACATAAAACTATAAGCACATTTGGAACATATATTCTTGTCTTCCTGCCAAACCATTATCCTTCCCTAGTTCTTACCCATTCTATCTAATCCCATCTGACTATCTATGCTAGAAATCTTTCCGATTAATTATGTACAATACGACAAACATTTATGGAGCGCCTGCTACGTACACAACTGACTGAGTGCTAGGAATACAAATTTAAGAACATTCTTCTGTTCTAGTGACACTTTATTTCTAGCCAAGTACAGGTCCCAGTGGGTTGGATAAACTACTATCTTTATTCCTATAGCCCTGTTGATTGCACCATATGTTCCTTTTCACACTACAATGCTTCCAACAATGCTCAGAATACAATGGGTGAAGTTTGATCCTATATATTTTTTTTTTAAAGATTTTATTTATTTGACAGAGACACAGCGAGAGAGGGAACACAAGCAGGGGGAGTGGGAGAGGGAGAAGCAGGCTTCCTGCTGAGCAGGGAGCCCGATGCGGGGCTCGATCCCAGGACCCTGGGATCATGAACTGAGCCGAAGGCAGACGCTTAACGACTGAGCCACCCAGGCGCCCCTGAAGTTTGATCCTAATAGTAAACTCCCAATCCAAAATTTTATCAAGGTCACGTTTTATATAATTTTTTTTTATTTATTTGACAGAGAGACATAGCGAGAGAGGGAACACAAGCAGGGAAGGGAGTGGTTGAGGGAGAAGCAGGCTTCCTGCTGAGCAGGGAGCCTGATGTGGGGCTCAATTCCCAGGACCCCAGGATCATGACCTGAGACGCTTAACGACTGAGCCACCCAGGCGCCCCTGATATAATTTTTTAAACTGACATTTATGTTTGCATAGCTGTAACGTGAAATACACCAGGCCTATAAGCCCAGGCATGTAAATTAACAGTCCTGCCTAAAACCACTATTTTTAGTACTGACTGATTACAAAAGTGTCTTAAGAGAGAAGACTTAAAGACACAGAGGAGGAAGAACTGAAAGCTACTCAGAGCCATGCAAATTACTCCAAAAAAAATGTCACCTAGAAAATATTTGCTCTTAATACTGTATTTTGTTAGTAAAAACAACATTATGAAGGTCCAATATAACCAAAATGAAAATAAAAACAGGAAAAATAAGTATTTGCCACAAAACACAAAGGTTTAATAAGAGCATGAGGCGGGGATGATGAGAAGGCCAAGACACACCAAGATCCCAAGTGTAAAAACAATCTCAAGAGGGGAAGAAAAATGGCTAATAATATATATAGCCTCTCTAGTAAATGGAGAAATTTTAAATGAAAAGAGATGGCATTTTCCCCCACAAAGTTCATAATATTTTTTTTGTTAAGGCAATGACGTCTGTGCAGCAAAGGAAACAACTTACAAGAGTGAAAAGGCAACCTACTGAATGAGAGAAATTATGTGCAAACCATATAAAGAACTCCTACAACTTGACAACAATAACAAAAACAAATAATCCAATCCATAATGGGCAAAGGACTTCAACAGACATTTCTCTAGAGAAGACATACAGACGGCCAACAAGCATATAAAAACATACTCTAGGGGCACCTGGGTGGCTCACTCGTTAAGCATCTGCCTTCAGCTCGGGTCATGATTCCAGGGTCTTGGGACAGAGTCCCAAGTCCAGCTCCCTGCTCAGTGGGAAGCCTGCTTCTCCCTCTCCCACTCCCCCTGCTTGTGTTCCCTCTCTCGCTGTGTCCCTCTCTGTCAAATAAATAAATACAATCTTAAAAAAAAAAAAAATACTCTACATCACTCATCATCAGGGAAATGCAAATCAAAACCACAATGAGCTATCACCTCACACCCATTAGGACAGCCACTATAAAAAAAAAAGTAATTAATTAATTAAATAAAAATGAAAACAAAAAAACAATAACAAGTGTTGCTGAGGATGCAGAGAAATAAGAACCCTTTCAACCTCCCCTGTCCATTTTTTGCTCCCCTCCTCATGCCTTCCCTTTTCCCTTTAAAACAACTGTTGGTGGGAAGCACCTCGGTGGTTCAGTCAGTTGAGCAACCAACTCTTGGTTTCAGCTCAGATCACGATCTAAGGGTTGTGAGATCAATCCTTGCATCAGCTCCCTGCAGGGTGTGGAGCCTGCTTAAGATTCTCTCTCTCTCTCTCCATCTGCCCCTCCTACCCCTCCCTCAGAAAGGAAGGAAGGAAGGAAGGAAGAAAGAAGAAAGGAAAGAAAAGAAAAGAAAAGAAAAGAAAAGAAAAGAAAAGAAAAGGAAAGAAAGAAAGAAAGAAAGAAAGAAAGAAAGAAAGAAAGAAAGAAAGAAAAAGAAAGGCAGGGAGAGAGAGAAAGAGAAAGGGAGGGAGAGAGAGAAAGAGAAAGGGAGGGAGAGAAATGGGGGATAGGGATGGGAACAGGGAGGTAGAGAAGGAGAGGGAGAAAAGCTATGCCAACAGGATTTCTGTTGAATTTTCATCCAAATTGATTCTAATATTCCTTTGGAAATGAAATCTGGCAAGAATAGCTAGGAAAAAAAATCTAACAATAAAAAGAAAAATAGAGGGGCGCCTGGCTGGCTCAGTTGGTGGAGCATGTGATTCTTGATCTCAGGGTCATGAGTTCAAGCTCCATGATGGGCATGGGACCTACTTAAAAGAAAGAAAGAAAGAAAAATAGAGTAATCAGGGGAGACAAGCCCTTCCAGGTATTTTTACATATTATTAAGCTACAATAACTTAGTTTAGTTGCTGGGAATGCACAGATAGATCAATGGAAAAGAAAACAGAAATTTAGTATATGACAACAGCAGTATTTCAAATCAGTAGAGGAATAATCCATTATTCAGTGACTGGTATTGGGCAACTGAGTAGCCAATGGGGGGGGGGGGGTAAGATTCATACCTCGCACTTTTTATCAAAATAAACTCCAGATGGATGAAAGATTTAAATGTAAAAAATAAAACCATAAAAACAGAAACTCAAAGTGAGGATGGCATTTCTAGGAATGATTCAAAAGCTAGAAGCTAAAAATGAAAACAGCCATCCATTAGTATTTCTACTTGGAAAAAAAATCACTATCAAGTCAAAAGAGTGAAGACAAATGAGGAAAAAAATACATTAGCAATTCATATCACGGACAGAGGGCTACATTCTGCAAATCGAGGGAAAAAAGTACAAAACAGAAATTGGGCAAAGTATATGATCTGACATTTCACAGAAAATGAAATATAAATCTTAAACTTACCAAACCACCTTCATATTAAAATATATATATAATAAAACATATGCTTAGGAACCCCTCTTCCTGGTATAGGATAAGCAGAGAGGAAAAAGTGTGACAACACCCAGGCCGAATTATGGAGGGAAGCAGATGCCCACACATCGCTGGTGGAGTAGAACTGGCAGAACATCTCCCAAGCAGGATTTCGCACTATCCAAACTGAACAGTCATATTCTTCTAAGAATCCTTCCTACAGACATACTGGTACGTTTATCAAATGACTTGCATACAAATGTATTTGCTGCAGATTTGTTTTAGAAGCAACATATCAGGGGAAACCTAAATGGCCATCAAAAAGGGAACAAATCAAATATCACCTTTTATGATACATAACATGGTACACCTACAAACAGCCATTAAAAATGAAGCAGCTCTATACAACATTATGTTGAATAATCTCATATACTGTATTTAAGTGGAGGAAGTCAGGTGCTAAAGGCTTTGTATGCTACAGTTTATATAATATATCCACACACATATATATTCAAATATAAGTGCACGGATACCTACATGCATAGAATCTCTCTCGGTGGAAAGAGTAGAAACTGCTACAAGGGTAGCACTGCTATCCAAGGGAAATAGTCCCCCCCCCCCCCCCCCCCCCCCGGGGAGACAGGAATGGGAGGAAGATTTACATTTTGCAATCTTTTAGTCCATTTGAATTTTGATCATATGCATTAACTACCTGGTCACAGTAGTCAAAATGATATTGGAGAAGTATATTTTTAAAATATATTGAGGCTTTTTGTTTTGTTTTGTTTTTCAAAAGGAGTTATAAGGGGCACCTGGCGCCAGTCGGAAGAGCATGCTACTCGATCTCTGGGTCATGAGTTCGAGCCCCATGTAGGGTGTAGAGATCATTTAAATAAATAAAAAAAAAAAACTTTAAAAAAATTTAAAAAGGCGTTATAATATGAAATATTCAATAAAAGATTATTTTGTGACTTGTTTAAAAGGATAGATACATATATGGATGGGTATAAACCTATATGCTAATAATTTTTCAGAGTAGGATTATGGGTGATTTTTTCTTTTTCTTTGTATTTTCTGATTTTTCTAAAATGAACAACGATTCACAGCTAACAAAAAGTATTTTTAATTTAAACATTTTTTTAACTTCAACTAAACATTAAATCATTTGATCCCTTGGTTATTTTTCTAATAAAAATACATTGCTAAGATTATGGTTTCTCTACCATATGCAAATAAAATTTGGGAGAGCTTTAACAGTCAACAATTAAAACAGAAATAATGGACCCCAAAGGAAAATAAAATAATCTTAGCCTACAATAAAAGGATTAGAAGCACATAAATTCAGGGGATTTTGCTGTTCTTTTTGGTTTCAAACTGAGAGTATATTTGCTTTTACTGTACGCATGGATTATTCTGCTTTGAGATCCTGCTAAAAGATCACAACCCCTCCTACCACTCAGCCTGTGCCCTAGAGACCAGGCAGGCTGCCGCATAAAAATAAATACAGGAAGTGAATTCCAACAACAAAGACATTAGCACCATATGGAAAGCAAGACTTGACCAAAGAAACCCACAACTGGGGTGGGTCAAACCCTGGGATCTGTGAGCAGACCCTCCATACTGTTATCCATTCATCTCTACCTTTGTTTTACTTTTAAAAAAGTGACATCTCACAGTTCTATTATTTCGAAGGCATAATTACAATGCTGAAATTACAGTGACATAGCATTGTGTTACTTTTCTTGCAGCCTTCTCCTCTCCCGGGTTTTTGGCTGCATTTTTGGCTGCAGCAGCCTTCCCTCTGTCCCTGACAAAAAAGTTTTGGGGTGTGTGTGTGTGTGTGTGTGTGTGTGTGTGTATTCAAACACAGATAAAATGCACTAACGGTTAAGGGGACTGCCACTTCAATATGGTGTTAAACTACAGGTTACTACTAACATAAGACACTACTCAAGTATAAATATTGATTCAGCACCATAATAGGCAGCCAGGAGGTTTTTTTACACAATGTACGCTCTAGTTAGCATGCCACACTACACTTTCAAAGTAGGAAGCACCAGACACATTCAATGTGCTATGCTGGGTTTCTGGGTAAAAACTCTTGAGAGGTACTACACAGTTTACGGTATGTTTTTATTTATTTATTTTTATTTTTATTTTTTTAAGGTATGTTTTAAATCAATTACTGTGGACTGAGCTCTCAATATAAACAGAGTATCGTGGGGCGCCTGGGTGGCTCAGTTGGTTAAGCGACTGCCTTTGGCTCAGGTCATGATCCTGGAGTCCCGGGGTCGAGTCCCACATGGGGCTCCCTGCTTGGCGGGGAGTCTGCTTCTCCCTCTGCCCTTCCCCCCTCTCATGCTCTCTCTCTCTAATAAATAAATAAATAAATAAATAAATCTTTAAAAAAATAAATAAATAAATAGAGTATCGTGTAGAAAGTCTGGGTACAGGAGAAGTGGGGAAAACAAGAATCTGAGCCAGATACTGAAGAGTATTAGAATACATCATATAAAACACAAGGAAAACTGTTCTAAAACTTTATAGCTCTGTTAAATAAAAAAAGTAGCAAAGGATAGATTTTGATGACTTCATATAAGGAAGATACAAGGAGACATTTTCAATAAAGAAATGCAGTTAAGACAAGAGGTAGAGTATTTAATTTTACATATAGAATTGTACGGTTTTTTTTTTCCTTAGGGGACAGACAGATGCAACTCCATGCATACTAAAAAGTAAGTCAAACAAATCCTAAAATGTTCTTATGTGGCTTTAAGTGCTTTACAAAAATCACAATTCAAGAGACAATCACAGAGTTTCATAAGCCTTCTTTCAGCCAACATTGTTTGGTAGTGAACATGCAGTTTTACAATCCCAACTTCCTCTTCCTTTAAGCCAGAAGTCTCACTATGGATTCAATGAAGACTGAGCCATCCACTCTGCTAGTTCTAAGACCTTAGATGTAAACTTACCCTCCAAGTCCAGCAAGACCTTATTAACAACTTTCTCTGCCTAAGCACAGAGTTCTGCTCCTTTAAAATACTGAGGGAAGGGGCGCCTGGGTGGCTCAGTCGTTAAGTGTCTGCCTTCAGCTCAGGTCATGGTCCCAGGGTCCTGGGATCCAGCCCTGCATCGGGCTCCCTGCTCCACGGGGGTCTGCTTCTCCCTCTCCCACTCCCCCTGCTTGTGTTCCCTCTCTCACTGTGTCTCTCTCTGTCAAATAAATAAATAAAATCTTTAAAAAAAAAATTAAATAAAAAAAAATACTGAGGGAAAAAAATAGGAGTAAGTGGGAACCAAGGGAGGACATCAGAGGTTCCAACAGCCGGAAGGTGCTCTTGGTCACTTTTCCTTTCCATCTCTGGCAGTCCACAAACATTTCTGAGCATCTTCTTTGTGCCATGGGAACATAAAGGTGAAAATGCAAAAGAGATACGCAGATGGAACCAAAAGTGTAAGGAAAGGCCACGTGGCTGCAACACAGCAAAGCTGAGTGAGCCAGCTGACCTTCCCAAGGCAGGTGACTCATCTTTCATTCTGAGCTGAGTCTCCAGACTCCCCACTTTAAGAGGATGGACTTCCCTTGCCCTCGAGGAATAACAATTAAAAACAAGAACGAACACGACTACCAAGGAAAACATCTGAAAGTTAGAAACAGAAAGACTCCTCTTGTAAGCCAAAGAACTTATAAAATGTCTTAGCCACATACATGAAAAACTAGTCCTAGAAAAACCACACAAGGTGCCATCAGCACAGAGGTACTAATGACTGTGATTCTCACCAGCCAAACTAGAATACCAAATCTAATAAAATTAGTCACTCCATTCACCTAGTCAAACAGCTATTTAATCTAGTTTGACAAGTACCAAACACAGCTACTCTAAAAACACCATTATGTTAAATATGACAATGTAAGGCAGATACAAATATGCATGTTTACATGTTTGACACCCCGGACACACTCATTAAAAGACAGAATAATACTGGCTTACATGGTGGCTCCTAGGCCTTCTCCTAAAAATACATTTAAGATCTGAGATGAGCTTTCTGACTCAAACATTTAAATATCTACCATGTTCAAATCACCATGTTACCCAACCGTGGACAAAGATGAAGTACATGCTTCTAACCTCAATAAGCTTAAAGTCTAAACAACATGGGGGCATATAATATAGAAATATATTACTTATTGTACATATATACATTACAATCTAATTACATATTGTATATAATGTTTACAGTATAAGCACTTATATGTTAAGTGTGGATCAATTTGAGGGGTGGGGAGAAAGGAAGGGCTGGAAGGTTCCAAAGATCCCTACAACTTATCAAAAGTAAAATACAAAATAATATATATGGAATATGGTTTCATTTACATAAAAAGTACGCATAAAGGCAAATGCAAAGAGTAGTAAGCAAAAATTAAAACTGTTGTGTTTGAATTCAAAATATAAGCAATTCCTATCCCCACTTCCTAAAATTTACCTTAATATTGTTAACTTTTTTTTTAACCACTTATGTATCTTTTAAAAAGCGACCACGCGGGGCACCGGGGTGGCTCAGTCGATTAAGGGTCTGCCTTCAGATCAGGTCATGATCCCAGGGTACTGGGATGGAGCCCCGAGTCCAGCCCAGCATAGGTCTCCCTGCTCAGAGGGAGTCTGCTTCTCCCTCTCCCTCTGCCGCTCCCCACCCCCCCATCATGAGCGTGCCCCCCCTCAAATAAATAAAATCTTTAAAAAAAAAAAATAAAAAGCGTGCCACGCAACTGTATTACAGTTACTGGGTTATTATCACAAAGATGAAGCAATATTTAAATATTGAATATTTAAATATTTAAGCCATGCCCTCCTGTTTACATCTCTCTTAATAATTCCAGGGGCGCCTGGGTGGCTCAGTCGTTAAGCGTCTGCCTTCGGCTCAGGTCGTGATCCCAGGGTCCTGGGATTGAGCCCCGCATAGGGCTGCGGGAAGCCTGCTTCTCCCTCTCCCACTCCCCCTGCTTGTGTTCCCTCTCTCGCTGTGTCTCTCTCTGTCAAATAAATAAATAAAATCTTAAAAAAATAATAATTCTAGTGGAGACAATCTGACTTGAGATACTGTTTTCAGAAACAAATGCATCCAAAGCAGTAGTAATGAGACTATGGGGTTTCATCTTGATGAGTAAAAGACGACCCTTACTATGAAAAGCTCCCTTCCCCCAAAATAAACCCACAGACACCAGAACATAATTTAGGGACACCTCTCATGTTACATATATACGCCCAAAACCATCGCCATAGGATCAGACGCCACCAAAAATCCTAACCACGTTAACTAGAAGAGGGCAGAAAGTCTTAATATTGGAAGGGAGGGTGGGGGCGTAGTCATGTTCCCATCCTGAGTGGCGAAACGACCCACTGTCGTCAGTTCCTCAGTTTCCACCAGTTACAGGAGCTGGCTGTACAGTGTTCCCTTCGCGCTGCCTTCTACCCAAAGCGCATCACGGTCCACAGCCCCAGCTCCGCGAGCCTGCTGCCAGCCCCTCCGCCGCCACCCAGAACCTTCTTTCCTTCTCTCCCTCCCCACCCCCTTCTCTGTCTCTTTCCCTCTGTCTCTCGGTCTCTCTGTCTGCACGTCTCTCTCTCTCTCTCCTCTTTCTCTCTCTCTCTTACACACACACACACACACACACACACACACACACAGTCGCGCGCGCGCGCGCACACGCGGCCCCATCAGCCCGCTCCGCCCGCCAGAGCCGCTCCCTGCGGCTCGGCCCCACCAGGATGCCAGAACCCGATCCGGAAGATGCAACTTGAGGAAGGCTCGCCTCCCGCTGGGGCGCCGGCCGGGGACGCGGTGCACCTGTTCGGGCGCCGGGCCGCGTGCAGCCCGGCGCCGCGCCCGACCCCGCGCCCGCGCCCACCCCGGAGACGCCGCGCCGGCGCTCCCGGCGCCCTCACCTTGCTCGCCGCGGTCCATGTCTCCCGCCCGCCGCCTCGCGTCCTCTGCGCCTCCGCCGCCTGCAGCCCGTCCCGCTCGGATCGCACGCACGCACTCCCGCCGCTCCGCACCGCGCCGCGCTCCTCCTCGCCTCCGCCCGCGACTCCCGCGAAGTCCCCTCCCCCGGAGGCGTCGGGCGCGGCGGCGCCGCCCGCCCTCGGCGGGGAGCGCTTTCCCGGGGCGTCACCCAACCACCTGACCCGGCCGACCTGTGCGCTCGGCCACGTCGGCGCGGCGGGCGGCGCCCGGCTAGGAGGGCTGGGCGGGCCGGCTCGCACCCGGCGGAACTCCGGCGCCGGGAGGGAAGAGCAGGGTGGCGAGGAGGTGGAATCGAGCATGGAGGCTGCGTGCAGACCGCTCGCGAAGCCGGCTGGCGTTGGCGTCCCACTCTCAAGTTATTTATAATATCAAAAGTTCCCTCTGAGGCATGGAAGATGCCCTTTCTCTGCCTCCGCAAGCACCTGCTCTTGTGTACTTACTGAGTAGAAAACGCAGGAAGGTTACTTAGAAATGCCAATGGCTCTTTCTTCGCTTAGAGTCTTCGTAGTCTCCTACTGCCGAAAACAACATCCTCTGATATCTTCAATAACTAGCAAAACAAGCAAAGAGGGGGAGATTACAAAGAATCTCTCTTTTCACAGACATTGCGGGTTTTTCGGTGACAAATTAGGAATGTATTTTGAGGCTTCATAGTCACTGATCAACAAATAGTTCGAAGTTCCCGGAATAATACTTTTAATTATTATCATCTGCACTCTGTCTTCAAAGTGGTTTTTGCATTTACTCGTTTCCCATAGAACCACTTTGAATATGTCGTTCTGAGGTGGTACGTCAATTTCATAAGCCATCTAGGTCTGCGAGTGAAGCAACCTTCCGTTTGTGTCATGTACCTGGAGACTCTGGCTTGACCTTCATCTTTCAACATAGTATAGTACTCCACACGCACTAGGCTTTTATTAATATACTTTAAAATTATCCATAGGTACCTGAAGCGACTCCACGTCTCCTCCATGCCATTGCACTGTAAGCGAGGTGTAGCTCCTTGCCTGCGTCTCCAACGTCTTCTCGGTGAAGTTTATTCTGTGTACCCCAACCAGAGGAGATCTCTCCTCTTTGATTTCTCCTACTCCCACTGCGCTTGGCCTTCTCCCTGGTGGCACTGACCTAGCGTTCATCTCTCCAGCCAGCCTGCTACGGCCATAGCTTTACGTGTTTCATGGCCCTAAGTTAGAACCTAGTAGCTTATAAGCTAGAGGAGGTCAAGGATCATTTTGCTCACCTTTTCATCCCTTTCATTAGACCATGCATTTAATAAACATTTTAAGTATAGCTTTCAGGTTTAAATTTTAAAACAAGTTATATTGGATCCACTAACAATCTAGTGTTTGTAACAAAGAGGTACAATGATAGGCTTTTTTTAAAGTGATTTTTTAAATGTAAATTTAAAAAAAATTTTAAGTGATTTTTTAAATGTAAGGTAAATTTTGGCATTGGCAGAAAATTCTATAATCTGGTAAAGAATTTTTTACTAACTGCTGTTTAGATCTCTTGTACAGAGATAAAAATCTGGAGAGAGAAACTCTCAACGTATAGACTAACTTGTGGACACATAAACAGCCCTTGAAAATTGTGTTGTTGAAAACAGTATTTATTCTATTTGTATCTATTTAATATGCTAGATGACTTTAATTGTATGTTGGAAGAAAAAAATGCCCTGGTTTCTTTTTGAAGAATTTATATGCTTGTTCACATCTGTGGCAGAGATGGCTAATAACCTACCCAATATCCAGTTTTCCCATGTTCCTTCCTAAAAACCCAAATATTGTTTGGGATAGCAATGTGTCCAGCTGAAACCTCACTGGTCACTTCAGGCTCCCTTGCAGCTGGGCATGCCTCTCTGACACATTAGTGACCAATGAGATATGAGCCAGGTTTGCTAGCTGGAACCTTCAAGAAATCATTTTAAAAGAAGACAGACTTGTCTTCTTTTGTTCTTCACCCTCCCCCTTCCCACCTAGAAGGGCAGCAGCCATCTTGCAAGCATGCGGAAGAAAGCCGCAAGCAAGGATGGCAGAGTAGAAAGGCAGAAAGAACCCGGGTCTTCAGTGGCATTGTGGAGCTTCTTACAGGAATAAAATAAATGCCTGAGTTTTTAAAGCCATTATAGTTAGTTTCCTGTTACATGGAGCCAAAAGCAATCTTAACTGATGCAATGTGCCATTTAAAAATCCCTGTCTGGCCTGCACCAACATAGGTGGGTTCATGCAATCCTGAGCCTTAGGCAAATATTAACTTAATTTTCTGTATGAGGTTAAATAAGCACTGTTCACACCATAAACAACCCAGCACATGATATTTCCACATAAGCCTGCTTTTCTCTTGTGTCTTCCTTCTACTTAATTTTTTTTTCCCTGACAAACAGAATCTGCACTTATAACTCACACTGTGTTACGTCTGATGTAAACAGAGCTTATGTTTTAGCACTCTCAGGAATCTCTGGAGATTAGCTAGCACTTAAACAGAGCACCTGGGTGCATTTAGCTGAATCATCCCTTAAAAGTCTCACTCTAGAGAGACACTAGATTTAGTTTGTAGTGCTGTTGTTAATGGTGACATGGATTTTTTTTTTCAAATATCCATCCACTGGTGAAATTTATACAAGGAAACTTCCCCAAAAGCAGATGAATGAAGCAAATGAAAATATTGGAAAGGATAGAAATAGAAGCTCTACATTATAAGTGGAAACTTCTACACTCTGTCCTCATTGTCCTCATTCCCCATCAGATAGCCAGCAGAAAGCACACAAAATGTATGGGTGGTCAGATGCTCTCTGTAGACCCACTCTTCTCATTTGTGGGGCCTGGAACAAGGGTACAAATGGAGGGCCCTGGCTTTCTCTTTGGGCTCTGTCTTTTCACCTAGGGTTCTGTCCTATATCCATATGGGCCTGGCATGCTTCTCTGTATGAGCAGCTTAACCACATATCTCTTCTTTATCCACCCTTTCCCATCAGCCACCTCATGGTCATACCTCTGGACTAGGGTTGCACTCAAAAAGACTCTCTTGGGGAAAAGGCCAAAGGCCCGGAAAACATAGGTTGTTTTTTTTTTTTTTTAAGATTTCTTTTTTTTAATTTATTTATTTGACAGAGAGAGAGATAGTGAGAGGGGGAACAGAAGCAGGGGGAGTGCGAGAGGGAGAAGCAGGCTTCCTGCCAAGCAGGGAGCCCGATGAGGAGCTCTATCCCAGGACCCCAGGATCATGACCCAAGCCGAAGGCAGACGCTCAACGATTGAGCCACCCAGGTGCCCTGAAAACATAGGTTTAGATGGGAGATTTTGGAGCTGCAGGTACACAGTGCATGGTCTATAAACAGGGTGCAGGAATGGATGGGTATGTCCACTTGGCGCCAAGGACTCCTCACCCTGAGCTGGGACACCGGTGGGCGGTCTCTAAAGCCCGGGGCCCAGTAAGGGAGTCCCCAATAGCTTGGGTCTAGAGTTGCCAGGTAAGATATGGGACACCCAGTTCAATTTGAATCTCAGATAAACAACAAGTAATTGTTAGTATAAGTATATCCCCTATAATACTTGCAACATGCTTATACTAAAATAAATTATTCATTATTTATCTGAAATTCTTCATGGGGGCCTTTTATTTGCCAACTCTCTCAATCCAAAGTGTTCCTAAGGGCAATTCTGGCTCCCGGATTAGTCAAATAACTGAAGGCATGTGAAGGCATATGACACCACAACTTTGAAAAAAGTGATCATATTCCAGCAGAAAGAGAGACTCTTAATGCTTGAACTGTGCAAGTAGACTAGATACATATACTGGGGGAGGGTTTGGAAGCCCAAGAAACCAAAAACAAGTTTTGGAGAAATATTGATTTAATGTCTGGTAATTAATACTTAATTGCTTAAGAAAATATCGTGACCATCTATATTCTCAGCCATGTAAAAGACAGACTGTGAGTATGAAATAAACACCTTTTAAAATGTGTAAAAATGGGGGCGCCTGGGTGGCTCAGTCGATTAAGCGTCTGCCTTTGGCTCAGGTCATGATCCCAGGGTCCTGGGATCAAGCCCCGCATCGGGCTCCCTGCTCGGCTGGAAGCCTGCTTCTCGCTCTCCCTCCACCTGATGCTCTCCCTGCTTATGCTCGCTCTCCCTCTGTCAAATAAATAAAATCTTTTTAAAAAAATAAATAAGTAAAATAAAATGTGTAAAAGTGGGTATTGGCAGGAAAGAGTACTTCATACTAATGGAAGGTAGACGTGTAAATCCCTGAATGTTAACAGAAAGTGATCTCACTTTATTGATTTGGGCTATGTTAAGAAAAGCCATAGACCACTTAATCTTCCTTGTATTTTTTTTAAGTCATTTTGAACTCTGTGTGTTTATCAAATTACATCATGGGAGCTGGGTGGGGAGGGAAGAACAGGGGGAGCCATAGTTCTTTTTGCCCTGGACTCTCCACCATCACTGTTCTCAAATATTTCCATCTATCCTTTAGACTATTGTATGGTATAAACCGTATCAATTATATGTAGATCCAATAATGAAGTGACTAACATTTGTACATTTTTCAACTGGCATCTGACTCAATGACCCGCAGGCCATTTCATCCCTGCAAGGATGGTTAGTTTTCCAGAGAACCAGTGCCCCTCTCCTAAATGGTATAGGCTAGAATGGCAAGTGCCCAAGGTCAGGGCCAAGGAACAGAAGTCTGTGTCACTTTCACCAAAAATACAACTCTGCAAGGCCAGATACAACTCAGAACACCTGAGTGGATTTAGCTGAACTCTCACTTAAAAGTAATCACTTAAAACCATCACCATTCTGGGCTTCTCAGGCTCACTAGTCACACCTCTAAAATTAGGAGGCACACATTGGGAGAAAGATGGCACATTGCGCACATTCGTTCCCTTTAAAATTTTATTTTATTGAGATATAATTCACCTACCATAAAGTTCGCCCTTTTAAAGTACATAATTCAGTGGTCTGAATGAACATTCATTCATTCTTACTTCTTCCCCATGCTACTAAAATTACAATAAAGAGATAAATCCACAAGGACAAAGAGGAGTTGAGAGGCTACATCGTGATAACTGATCTTGCAGATCTGAGAAAGTTGGTTGCTAAGCTCGCAGTAGGGAAAGCCAGGAAGAACCTAATTCTACTACAGAACTTCCAAAACCTCAAGACTTGACACCAGGTATCTGTGGATACAGAAAGTGAAGTTCCAACCAGGAAGATTGGTTGAAAGTCTACCTAAAAAGGAATTAAGTTGGGGCACCTGGGTGGCTCAGTCGGTTAAGTGTCTGCCTTCAGCCCAGGTCATGATCCCAGGGTCCTGGGATTGAGCCCCACACCAGGCTCCCTGCTCAGTGGGGAGCCTGCTTCTCCCTCTCCCTCTGCCTGCCGCTCCCCCTGCTTGTGCTCTCTCTGTCAAATAAATAAATAAAATCTTTAAAAATAAGTAAATAAATAAAATAAAAATAAAAAGGAATTAGGTTTCAATTCCCTCCCTAGCTCTACACAGAAGACTGAGGTGATTTCTCTAGGGAAGGAAACTGGACAATCTCTTAGTACAGGACAGTAAATACATTTGAAAGTGACTTCCTATTGCAAGGAGAGAAATTCATTAGCTGTTTCTATTATGAATGGTAAGGTTTCCCATCTTCCCCTTCCTTGGTTCCCAGAATGTGGACAGCCAGGCCTATAAAAGCAGGAATACCTAGAAAGCAGGGGACTGAAAGATCCATCTCTCAAGAATGTGACCAACCCAAGAAAAACAAAACAAAACTAAAATGTTGATATTGAAAAAGCCGGATCACCTTACCCTCAAACCCAGGACCTACAAGTCTTGTTCAGGAACCCGGAGAGACCGATCAGCTACTTAAATCCCAATAGCAGGCAGCCCCAAACCAAGAGATAGTTTCACAATGGAAGATAGGGACCAAAATAAACACAACAAAAAGGCAACTTACAAGAAACAAACTACACAGGGAGAAGAAAACAAACATTTTTTTTTTCTTAACTATCATTATTACATTCAGAGAGAGAAGTAAAGATATCCCAAACATGAAACAAAAATTTGCTAACAAAAAAGAACAGGTGCACCTGGGTGACTCAGTAGCTTAAGTGTCTGCCTTCGGCTCAGGTCATGATCCCAGGGCCCTGGGATCGAGTCCCACATCAGGCTCCCTGTTCAGGGAGAAGCCTGCTTCTCCCTCTCCCCCTTCATTTTGAGCTCTCTCTAGCTATCTCTCTCTCTCTCTCTCAAATAAATAAATAAAAGCCTGCCGTTTTCCTCCCCGACTGCGTGAAGCTTGGCCGCCATCATGAACGACACAGTAATTATCCAGACCAGGAAGTTCATGACCAACTGACTACTTCAGCGGAAACAGATGGTCAATTATGTCCTTCACCCTGGAAAGACAACAGTACCTAAGACAGAAATTCGGGAAAAACTAGCCAAAATGTACAAGACCACACCAGATGTCATATTTGTATTTGGATTCAGAACCCATTTTGTTAGTGGCAAGACAATTGGCTTTGGCATGATTTATGATTCCTTGGATTATGCGAAGAAAAATGAACCCAAACATAGACTTGCAAACATGACCTGTATGAGAAGAAAAAGATGTCAAGAAAACAGCGAAAGGAATGCAAGAACAGAATGAAGAAAGTCAGCGGGACTGCAAAAGCCAACGTTGGTGCTGGCAAAAAGTGAGCTGGAGATTGGACAACAGAAGAAGTAAACATGCTGCAGTGGCTTTATCTGTGGTGATTGTGCAGATTTTTCATGAGGTGATTAATAAACTAAGAATGTTAAATAAATAACCTTAAAAAAAGAACAAAGAGTTCCTAGAAATTAAATATATTATAGTGGACATTGAAACTCCTGTGCTAGGCGGAATAAGGATTCTCAAAGATGTCGACATCCTAAACCTAAACAAAAGCTAGGGATTAAGGTTAGGGATTTTGAGATGGGGAGATTTTTCTGGATTATTAGGTGGGGCCAATCTAGTTACATGAGCTCTTAAAAGCTGGGAACTTTTCCAGCAGGAGACTGAGAGATGCCATGATAGAAGGAGAGGCAGGAGAGATTAGAAGCATGGGAAAGATTCCATTCTGGCTTTGAAGTTGCTGGCTTTGAAGATGAAGGAAAGGGGCCATGAACCAAGAAACGCAGGTAGCATCTAGAAGCTGGAAAAGCCCTTAACTGATAGCCATCCAGAAAATGCAGACCTCAGTTCTACAATCTCAATGAAACTGAATTCTGCCAACAACCTGAATAAGCAAAGAAGGATTCTTCCCAAAAGCCTCCAGAAAAGAACATAGCCCTCCAGATATCTTGACTTTAGTTCAGTAAGACTCATGTGAGACTTCATTTTTTTTTTCTTAAAGATTTTTATTTATTTATTTGACAGAGAGAGAGAGAGAGCAGGAACACAAGCAGGGGGGAGTGGGAGAGGGAGAAAGCTTCCTGCTGAGCGGAGAGCCCGATGAAGGGCTCGATCCCAGGACCCAGGGATCATGACCCAAGCCGTAGGCAGACGATTAATGACTGAGCCACCCAGGCACCCCTCATGTTAGACTTCCGATCCTCATAAATGTATGATACATTTGTGTTAAGTCTCTCCATGGAATATAAAGTCAAGTGAATTTCCTAGAAAATAGAACAAAAAACAAACAGCTGGAAAATAGAGGAGAAAATATAAGAAAATTAAAAGTTTGATTCCAGCAAGCCAATATCCAAAAAAAAAAAAGAGAGAGAGAGAGAGAAAGAGAGAGAGGAAACAGAAGGAAATCACCAGGAAAATAATTCAAGGAACTTCTCCAAGCAGAAGGACGTGATTTTCTGATTTGAAGGGCTCACTGAGGGCCCAGAACATGGCACATATTTATGAAATACAGAGCACTGAAGACAAAGATCCTACAATTTCCAGAGATGAAAAAAAAATTGGGTCACTTTTAAAGTAAAAGGAATAAGGATGATTTTTGACTTCTAAGCAGGACGAGAGGACAACGAAGACTTACCCTTCATTTACTGAAGACTCGTTGCTTCTGTGAACAATCAGTGCCATGTTTCCAATGGTGGGAACTGTACAAATAAAAAAGACTGTAAGAAGCATATCACCAACTCTGGCAAAAATTATTAATAATACCACCTCTGCCCTTGATGCAATACAGATCAGTCATAACTCTTCAGCACAAATGGAGAGAGACGATACCCTAACTCTAGATTCCCTGTTGTGTAGGCATGGGGTCATTTGTATTATCATTAATACTTCTTGCTGCACTCGGGTCAATAAAGCAGGCAAGATAAATAGACTATGCATCCTGTGAAGGAATAAAGCTACTTGGCTTTCTAAGATGGATCCTCAAGGCCTATGGGATTTATTCTCTTGTCTTGGGTTGGGCAATTGGGGTTCCTGGTATTGAAGCATCTTACAAGTAGTAATAACTGTTCTTGTTTTTGTCAGAGTGGTCATGATATTAATCCACCATATTTTCTTATGTTTTAAACGCATCTTCTCGGTCACTCTCTTGCCAGATGATCTCTCAATACACTAGGCTATGGACACAAGTGGACAACTCTCTCCTGGAGATGGGGTAAAGATCTGGATCTCAAGCATTCCCTGAGTTGGTTAACTTCTCAAAACTGAGAGAATGACCAAAAGAGGGGCCTGAGAGGCTGAGTATAGAAATGGGGAGGTGGTCAGATTATTTATGACAATAGAATTCTGAACCACACCAGTTCAGGAAACCAAATCACAATCCCTGCAGCAAACAACACAAGAACAGTTAGAATTTGATCAATGACTGCCAGCTTCCCTATTTTTTTGTCCCTGTTTCCAATGCAGTACCAATCAGAGAAAGCCAAATATGCTGACCATATCAATTATGTGATGAAAATCTTTCCGTTGTGTGACTACACATGGC
Source organism: Phoca vitulina (assembly GCF_004348235.1). Lineage (NCBI taxonomy): Eukaryota > Metazoa > Chordata > Mammalia > Carnivora > Phocidae > Phoca > Phoca vitulina. The sequence goes on from NW_022589728.1 coordinate 29,164,380, forward strand.
TTTTAACGTTTAAACCATACTTCTTAGTGTATCTTGTAGGTTTCAACTGTATTCATCACTTCTCTTCTAATTGCAAGTGATAGAAGCCCAACTCAAGGGATGCCTGGGTGTCTCAGTCAGTTGCGTTTCCACCTCTCGATTTTGGCTCAGGTCATGATCTCAGGGTCATGAGATGGAGCCCTGTGTCGGGCTCCCTGCCCAGAGGTGAGTCTGCTTGGGGTTCTTTCCCTCTCCTCCCTCTCTCCCTTCTTGCTCTCTCTTTCTCTCTAGAATAAATAAATAAATCTTAAAAAAAAAAAAAAGAAACCCAACTCAAAATAGCTTAAGTAAAAAATGTAATTACTGGTTCACATAACTGGAAATAATAGGAGTGAAGTAGAATTCGGGCATAATTGAGTCCTGATCAAGCTAATGAGCTTTGGGCATGGTTCAAGGTAGGGAAAAGAAGCTAATGTGATCTTCTGGGTAGGATCCTTTGCGCTACTCAACATATTGTGTTTTCCAGTGACACTGTGCAATCGATATGGGTATTTCACATGCTTGTACTATGAATGATCATAAATTCAGGGAGATTATCTTCGCAGGTAAAAGCCAGATGTAGTCGTTCCCTTGGAACCCCGCAACCCTAATAACAACCTTCTGCCATACGTCTCTTTGATGATTTCACCAATGGGAGCCTTTGACAAAGGGAGGCAGCCTCTTTGTGAAGATACCCCTTCGGTCTTGGAATTATTGTCCCTCTGACTAGAAGGAACTAGAAGCAATTATTTGGCTCCTATAAAAACTGAATACCTGACCTATCGAGGCCTTGGGACTCTCCCCCTGATATCTTCTCATTTTGAGGAGGGTCAACATGGACTTGATGACTAACAATTAGGAAGGACCCAACAAGACTCACTGATGAAATGCAAATGGTGTATTCAGCATGCAGCCCGGCTAGCCCTAGTAGTATCTGGACCTTACGCAACAAAAGTGGTAGCTATCTCTTTGGATTGACATGGCTTAGATCATAAAGCTAATGACCACTTATTTGAGAACACTGCTCATCATGTCCCCCTATATTAGACATGTGGACCAGAGTAGGGACGTAAAGGGTCTCTGTAAGTTTTGAAAAATTTACTTGTAATGAGGAAGGCTATGCATATGTGGGGGTAAGAGATCTGTGGGAAATCTCTGTACCTTCTTCTCAATTTTGCTATGAACCCAAAACAAAATACTCTTGTCCTTCTTGCATCTGCTCCTTCTGGATAAGAGGTCTAAATACAAGTAGAGGATGATTTAATAAAGGCAAATTTGTAGCTGCTAGAATGGAGCACATTGATTTTTTGGCAGTGGAAGGAACATCTTAAGATCCAAGGGGCATAGGAGAGATAGGACATTAATGGTTTTTATGATTTAGAACTGCACTGGAGCCTTCCTCACAAAACTGCTCCCAAACCTTTGCAGGTGTCTTAAATTTAACTGTTGAGTCTAACATCCTCCCCCAGACAGCTCTGACCACTATTTGGGCACCATTCCCTTTAATCGTGTCAAGAAGTCTGTTAGAAACAGCAGAGGATAGCCTTGGTTTCTATACCTCCCAGGCAAGAAAACCCTGTCAACACCTCTGGATGTCTTCTTCACTCCCACTTCTATAGTCATCACTCCATCATTCAGTGCAGCAGAAGAATGCCACTCAACTGGTCATATGAACAAACTGAACAGGCTGGACTGACTGCTCTTAGGTCATCCCTCCAGAAATAATGCCTAGACTGAACTGAACTGGGAACCCTGAAGCCCATCAGACAGTTGGGAGGCCACACTGGCTGCCCTGTCAACCTGGGCTCCCTGACTCTGTTGGTCCCACTTAGGGGTCTCAACAATTACACACAACACTTTCAGGGTGCCTGGGTGGCTCAGTCGTTAACTGTCTGCCTTCGGCTCAGGTCATGATCCCAGGGTCCTGGGATCGAGTCCCACATCGGGCTCTCTGCTCAGTGGGAAGTCTGCTTCTCCCTTCCCTCTGTAACCCCCTCCCCCTGCCCCACTCGTTCTCTCTCTCAGGCACACACACTCTCTCTCTCTCAAATGAATGAATAAAAGCTTTTTAAAAAGTTAGAGTAAAAAAAAATTAGACACAACACTTTCTTTCCAGGGGCACCCTGTGTGCCCCTGGGACTGTGCTTCCTATATGGAAACTAGAAGTTAACTTGCTTCTCTTCAAAAAACTTGTTGACTTGCACATTAACCATAAGAGACCTATAAGTATTTAAGGAAACACCATAAGTAGATCATGTAGCCCTCAGACAACAGCAGAGATCTCTCCAAAATGAAGTTTTGTTACTTCAGGAAAATTCCCGGAAAGTTAACAGACTTATTGAAATTAGAAAAGTAATTCAAAATTTGTCCTTGACTCTAGCTGAAGTGATCCCGACACCACCTTGAGCCCGGAAAGCATTCAGGTTATCTTCAATTTATTGGCCAGGGTTGTCATGGATGAATTGCCCTAGATGTCTTTTTTGTAGATCAAGGCAGAATCTGTATGGTGTCTAATACTGCACCTGTATTAATACCTCAGGCCAAGTGAAAAAATCAATACAGAAACTAAAGGACAAAGCCATAAAGCTATGTAAGATACACCCTGATGGCTTTTGGAATTTGTTCAGCTAGTTGTATCCAGGATCTTAGGGGTATGATTGTGGTCAATACTGCAGATTGGCCCCATCCAGTTGCAACTGGAATGCTGTGAATTGTAGCCTTAGTTAAAAGCTGTGTGAGACAGGGCACCTGGGTGGCTCAGTTGGTTGAGCAACTGCCTTTGGCTCAGGTCATGATCCCAGGGTCCTGGGATCGAGTCCCACATGGGGCTCCCTGCTCAGCGGGGAGTCTCCTTCTCCCTCTGGCCCTCTTCCCTCTCGTGCTCTCTGTCTCTCATTCTCTCTCCCTCAAATAAATAAATAAAATCTAAAAAAAAAAAAAAAAAAAACTGTGTGGGAGAGATTAAATGGAGTCAGGGGGCGCCTGGCTGGCTCATTCAGTAGAATGTGTGACTCTTGATCTCGGGGTTATAAGTTCAAGCCCCATGATGGGTGTGGAGATTACTTAAAAATAAAATCTTCATTGAGGCGCCTGGGTGGCTTGGTCAGTTAGGTATCCAATTCTTGATTTCAGCTCAGGTCATGATCTCAGGGTCGTGAGATCAAGCCCCAAGTCAGGCTCTGTGTCAGGCTCAGGGTCAGGCTCTGTGTCAGGCTCCACACTTAGTGGGGAGTCTGCTTCTTCCTTCTCCCTCTCCCTCTGCCCCTCCCCCTGCTTGTGCTCTCTCGCTAAAATAAATAAATAAATAAATAAATAAATAAATAAATAAAATCTTCAAAAAAATAAAAACAAATGGCTTCAGCCCTCACCGCTGTGAGTGTGATGAATCAGAGTGGCCGACAGAGTGGCATACTCATCGGACACTTTTCCGTGAGTCCCTCACGTTTCTGCATATCTTGTTCCACACTGTCCTGTAAAAGATGATGGTATAGTGAGCACTCTTGGAAGACAGAGAGATTTTCCTCTGAAGCAAAGGGCAGGTTCACTGACAGCCTTGTAAGATAGATAGTATTTCCTTGAAGGCAAAGTCAGGCAAGGTTACTGCCCACATAGGATTTGGGTGCCCCGGACTCAGGTTTCTTCTCCTGTAATGCCACCCGCCGCACGTGCGGGACTCTACATCATCTGCTGGGCGTCCGGACTCAGGCGGCTGCCACTGCGGAAAAGAAGTAAATGTCAGTGCCGCGGCTACTGTTTCTCTATGAATAATAAAGCCCTTGGTCTCTGATCCAGGAATATTGTAAGAACATCCACAAAACTGACTGACTAATTTGCTAGCTTGTAAGCAGGAGAAAGTCGCACACTTTTCACAGTTCTTACTACCATATTATCAAAATTCTAGGTTTCCTTCTCCTGTATTCAATAATGATTCTCAAGGAAATTGTCAGTAGTAAGAAAGGAACGATTTATCTACTGGACTAGAAGAGCCAAAAGGGCATCCAAGGGGGGATAACCAAGGAAAAGCTGGAGATGGTGGTATTTGCTGTAGAAGTGATCCTCAAGACATAGATTTGGTAAAGGGTGCCCTGAAGAACACACAACATAAGTGATGTGCCTGGCCAGCTCACATCTTCTCACAAAAGTCAATTTTGTCCATATCTTCCTAATTCTGTGTTCAGGGCCTTCATCTTGGTAGCTTGAAGTTGGCCATATGAGAGTATTAATGCCATGGAAATTAGCAAATGCTACAAACCAAAGCTTTCCCTCCCACTCCTGTGAGACCTAGTTGTTATCAGCATGCCTCAGACTATGGTATAGCTGATAAACAATGGGGGGCAGATTCCTTAATCTATTTTCTTCTTCTGTGAAATGTGGAGAATAATTTGCCTATATCATGGGATTGCTTACGAGGATTGAATGAGGGAAAACATGTAGAATAGCATTGGTATATATTGTATTTGATAGAATCTAAGATGCTACCAAATTAAAGATGCAACTTAATTATGTCGTTCAGCCAAGATAGAAAAAACACTGCTAATCACACTATGATTTTTACCATATGATTGTAAGACATGTCTCAATTTCAGTAACGGTAAAATGTGAAAAAATGTCTGTCTTAGAATGAATGAAATACAGTAGCTTGTTTATAAAATGCTTCACTAATGGTATATCATGACTGTGACTAGCTAAAATGTGTGGGTAGGGGCACCTGGGTAGCCCAGTCAGTTGAGCCTCCAACTCTTGGTTTCAGTTCAGGTCGTGATCTCAGGGTCGTGGGACCGAGCTCAGAGTGGAGTTTGCTTGGGATTCTCTCTCTCCCTCTCCTTCTGCTCCCCACCTCAAATAAATAAATATCTAACATAATAAATAAATAAACAATAAATAAATAAAATGTGTGTGTATCTGCCTTATTCTACCATTTTAGTCATTAATTTATTCAAAAGTTCTAAAAATAAAATTGCTGAGAAATCAGATAGTTTGTATTAATGAACGCACAACATATAAGTAGGAGGGGAGGTGGAGAATTTATTTTTCAAAGTAAAACCAAACATAACATTTAACGAATTTTGAATTTCAGAATAGTTTATTTTTATTTTTTTTTAAGTTTTTTTTTTATTTATTTGATAGAGAGAGACACAGCGAGAGAGGGAACACAAGCAGGGGGAGTGGGAGTGGGAGAAGCAGGCTTCCCGCGGAGCAGGGAGCCCGATGCGGGGCTCGATCCCAGGACCCTGGGATCATGACCTGAGCCGAAGGCAGATGCTTAACGACTGAGCCACCCAGGCACCCCTCAAAATAGTTTTTTTTTAAAGATTTTATTTATTTTAGAGAGAGAGAAAGAGAGAGTGCCGGGGGGGGGGGGCAGAGAGAATCTCAAGCTGAGTCTGCACTGAATGCAGAACCACGAAGGGCTCGCTTTCACGACCTTGAGATAAGACCTGAGCCAAAATCATGAGTTGGAGGCTTAACAGACTGAGCCACCCAGGTGCCCCTCAAAATAGTTTATTTTTTTAAAGAAGATTTAAACATGCAAGAACCACCAGTGGGACCATACAATAATACTTACAATCATAAATAAGTGAACGCAAAATTAGGAGTCCTCTGAACAATTTTTCCGCATTTTAGAACAGCATGTAAACTTATATGAAAATGAGGGGAGTACTAAGTATATTTATTTGACTAATTATGCACATCCTGAGAAAAGGATAGGGAACTGGTAAATAATTACAAAGGATGGGAATTGTCTAAAGTGTAATTATCTCAGGTCTGTGGGAATGAATTTGTATTGTATAAAGAAAAGTTCCTGGAAACAAATGAATCAGGCTACCAAGCTTGGAGAGAGAAGAGAGACTACTCTGTTTGCACAGGAGAACTTCAAAGAGAAATATTGGTTATTTTCTTTTTACACCATTGCAACTAAAAATAAGCTGTAAGAGCCTACCATAATTATGTGAAGAATTTACAGCTATTACACAGAATACAGAGTTTCAAGCAGGCTATAAAAATACAATGACTTTCAGCAAAACTTTACTCCAAACTCCATAGAAGTATCTCCAATTCCCTCTGTGGAAGCTTAATGTGCAGCATAAGGAGATCTGGCTTTTGACCTCAGAACAACTCCAGAGCTCAGCACACTGTTTCCGGACTCATGGCCTAAATGCATGCTTGCCGGCTGACCACAGCCAGGGAGGGCTGCTCAAAGTAGTTTGCAAATCACTTTTCAGACCGTGATGGGAAGGACACTCCCAAAGACCAGTGCAATGGACATGGCATGAAATTCTCAATCAGGAGACATATTTCTGGTATGTCATTTAAACATGTGCCTTGGGCAAAGCAGCCTGTCACGCTCAGAGTTCTTATCCAAAGGAAATAGTAAAACTTGCCCTTAAAGAATCATGAGACTCCTGAAAGAATCTACATGTATTTTTTAAAGTCTTTTTAAGTTGTAAAAATGAATTATTATTACTACCACCACTACTACTCTTGTTCGCCTGCAGAGATGGCAAAGGGGCAATCACCGTACCACTGTATTATGCACTTGGGACAGGATTCCACACAAATGAGTAGTAAGTAACTATGTGATAAGGAAGGTGTATTAAGATGTCTTCTTAGCCCAAACAAGCATTTCAAGGTAGGAATATCACTTTTTTGGTATTATAAAGTCTAAAAGAATGCTAGAAAATTCAGGGGCTTTTAATTCAGACAGACTGGGACTTGAATCTGGATTTAACATCTTACTAGCTGTGTGATAGTGGGCAGTTTACTTAACCTCTCTGAGTTTAGGGAGCCCCACCTCCCAGGCTTGTGGCCATTCCGTTGTGTAAAGTGCCAACCTAGCTCAATAAATTCTAGCTTCCTCTCTCCGCTCTTAAATACTTTGTCTTTTTTCCTTACATTTAGCAAGGAGCTCTGGAAGAACTCAATGGCGTTATGGGTGATGCTTTATAGACTGATAACAGCAGTTACTCTATTCTTTCTATATACCAGGCACTGTGTTGAGTCTTCCCATAGCTGTTTTCATTTAATCCTTACACAACCCTATCAGGAAGGTACTAATGTACTGTATTAGTTTACTGTTACTGTAACAAATAACCAGAATTTCAGTGGCTTACAGCAACAAAAATTTATTCTCTTACGGTTCTGAAAATCAGAAGTCTAAAATGGGTCTGCAGGGGCTGTGTTCCTTCTGGAGACCCTAGTGGAGACTTCACATGCGTGCCTTTTCCAGCTTCTGGAGAATACTCACTTTCCTTGGCTCGAGGCCCCTGCCTCCATCTGACCTCTGCTTCTGCTGTCATTTTGCTCACTTTCCTGCCCCCCTCTTTCCTGTGAAGGACCCTAGTGATTACATTGCACCCACCTAGATAACCTCCCCCTCTCAAGATCCTTAGTCACAACCGCAAAGTCCTGTTTGCTGGGTAAGGTCACATCCTCGCAGGTTGTTGGGATTAGGAAGTGGACCTCTTGGAGGGGCCATCATTCTGTCTACCACACATGCCTGTTTAACAAATGAGGGAGCGGAGGCTTCTCGGCTTGTGCATTTCATGACCAGAACCCAGGTTCTGAGTCTTGACCGCAATCTCCACCTTGACTGTGTACCCAGAAGCAATGTGGCCATTTGGTAACAGCAGGTGTGTTTCATTTTAGGCGTGGTTATGACATTGATTGTGGTGACAGCATTTGATAAGGATCAGAAGTGAGTTAATTTTGTGCATTGTCTTGAGCCCAGAAGCCATATTTATGATCTACCATCTCACTGATCACCTTCAAGAAAAATTTAGTACAGAGCGCCTGGGTGGCTCAGTAGGTTAAGCATCTGCCTTGGGCTCAGGTCGGGATCTCAGGGTCCTGGGATTGGGCCCCACATCGGGCTCCCTGCTCAGTGGGGAGTCTACTTCTCCCTCTCCCTCTGAACGTGCTCTCTCACTCTCTCTGGAATAAATAAATAAAATCTTAAAAAAAAAAAGAAAAATGTAGTACCTAACTGGCATTGTACCAGTTGTTCAGAGAATTAAACAAAGCCCAGAGCATTTTGTCCCTCAGGGAATTTCCAAGACCAACAGTATAAAAGCACAAAAGTGTATGTGTCAGACTGAAGCCCAGTGGGGATTGCTGCACCCACTGGGAACAATACTTAACACATTCAGTAAATACGGAATTTTTTAAAAAGATTTTATTTATTTATTTGACAGAGAGAGAGAGCGCAAGAGAGTGCACAAGCGGGGGGCGCCTGCAGAGGTGGAGGCAGAAGCAGGGAGAAGCTCCCCGCTGAGCAGAGAGCCTGACATGGGCCACCATCCCAGGACCCTGAGATCAGGACCTGAGTTGAAGGCAGACACTTAACCGACTGAGCCACCCAGGTGCCCCTAAATATGGAATTGTTTTGTGAGTCTTTTGTAATGGAGTTGTTGACTTACTCCAGTTATTCTATCATATTTACTATTAGCTCATAAAAATATTGATTGGGGTTGAAACTTTGCTTTAAATTTTTAAAGTTTGGAGGTTCAGCCTACTTACAGGAATTCCAGCAGTACTAACTGCTGTGGATATGAGTTCTGCTCAAACAAATCATCCAGGTTTTCCTCACTAAAAATTGATGAAAACGTTTCACTAAGATGGGAATTTAGAGGGACACATAAACAAGCCCCCCAATAATGAGTATGCTAAGTCCTTTAAACATTACCTCCTCTCATTGCTTGCTTTGCCGGATTTTAGAGCAGCTTTCTTTCTGGTAAAAATGCTGATGCTATTTATATCTTATGTGGAGGAAACCTGGAGAGAAAAGGAAGAAACACAGGGATTTGAGGTTTCAGCAACTGCCGGACCTCAGGAAAAGGAAAGAAGCTGAGAAAGGGAAAGGAGAGAGAAAAGGAAAAAGGACACCGGGAGAAGGGGCCTACGGGTGGAAAGGAGCAGAAGGAAGTCCCACAGAACAGCAGTCACTGCCAGTTTCCATGGGTATGAATGAAAGGATCACAATTTCAATCCTCTGTTGAACACTTTTGATTTTTTTTTTTAATTTAGAAGGAGCAAACACGAGACATTTGTAGGTGATCAGGTCCCTAGGGCTGTTTGTCACTGCTCACACGAGGCAACTGACCTCTCATCTCAGGCTGCTCTCGGCAACTAAAGTTAGATGAGAATATTCTTGGAAGGAGAGATGGAAGAAAAGAAAGGAGGAAGTGAGAGAAGGGGGAAGAGAGGAAGAGAGGGAAGAAAGGACTTGGCCTTGCTGGGGCCACTGGTCGGGTGCTGAGCTGACAAGTGGCCTCCAACCTTTGAGAACAACTCGAATCACTGCTCCCACGCCAGTTTCAGGAATGTTCAGATTGCACATGCATCTTCAAAAATGCACGAAGTACATGCAGATGTGGATGAAAATGTGTCTCTTTGACCTGGGGCTCCGAAACCATGTGTCACTCAAGGAATCAGGAAACTGAACCCCAGACCAGGGAGAGGAACTGACCCTCCAGAAGCACCATGAGTTCCTGTCAAAGTCAGTGGTTGGCAGGGAGGCTGGGGGTGGGGGGTGGGGGGGTGGGATGGGGAGGCCAGGGGCGAGGATCTGGAAAAACACCACATCTCAGGGCCGGAATGGGTCAGGGAAAGCCATGTGTGGGAAAGAGAAAGTACTTGATCCTGTACAGGACATATAATGAGGCCATTATTTGTTTATCTGGTTGAATCTGAAGCTTCTCTCTCTCTGCTGCTGCTGCTTTTCTTCTCCAGTTTGTCTGTGTTTGTCCATGTTTATTGCTTTGAAAACAATTAGTGCCCTGACTCCAACAGGACGCTTCTGTTTATATACATCCGCACTGCAATTCTATATTCATAATTCTGTTAAGGTATTTATATCTGGTAAAATTTTTGCTTCGCTCTTTATATAATTCAGTGGTAATATATTATCTACTGAAAAATAGAGGAGCGACATAACAAACAGCCTTCCTTTGGGTGATTACCTCTTGCATGTTGCCAGATCTTAAGTGTCCATCTTTCAGTCCTTTCTCTCTAGGACCACAATAAAGTGTTCCAGAAGGATTAGCTAATGGGCCGCTGGCTTCACATAATTTCCTTTGAGAAGATTTATCTTTATTTGTGTCCATATCAGTGACTGGATGGCAGCACTTACAGGTTTGTGAAGCACTCTTCTCTTATGTACCATGAACACAATGAGTGAAGAACAAAATGGTATCATTTTTCTCATGTGTCACTGCCAGAAATGAAACATCTGTGAGGTGTTTCACTAAGAAAATTTTTTTTACTGACAAAAATCATAAACTGTGGAAATTTCATAATCAGTACATACCTTGTAAAAGAAATTCTCTTTAAAAACATTTTTGCTATTCGGTCTGTTGATATGTGGTCAAGAATGGATCTTTTATTTCTCTTTTTAAGATTTTACTTTTTGAGTAATCTCTACGCCCAGCATGGGGCTTGAACTCACAACCCCGAGACCAAGAGCCACACATTCCACCGACTGAGCCAGCCACGTGCCCCAGGAATGGATCTTTTAAATTTAAATTATTAACCTATTCCTTTGAGCAGATTAAAGAATGTGTTGGCTGTTCAGGAAGAATCCTCCATGGGCTGATGCGGGGCGTTGAAGATTTGCCTCCTCAGTGACAGAGAAAGAACCTTTGGTATAATTCTTCTCCATTCATTGTGCCCTCTCAGGAGGTTTTCCAGGAGAAGTAATTTGTAAGGTAACCACCATTTTGAGGCCTGTGAGCCAGACTGAACTGTGCTACACCCTGTAGGTAAGTTACTTGACTCCTCATAGCAATTCTCTGAGGTGAATAATACCCCTATTTTACTTGTTTTTTTTAAAGATTTTATTAATTTGAGAGAGAGAGAGAGAGGGAGAGAGAGCAAGCAGGGGGTAGGAGCAGAGGGAGGGGGGAAGCAAGCTCCATGCTGAGCAGGGAGCCTGATGTGGGACTCGATCCCAAGACTCGGGGATCATGACCCCCGCAGAAGGCAGACGCCCAACCCACTGAGCCACCCAGGCGTCCCACCCCTATTTTACTTTGAATTGATACATTCAGATCCCACCAGTCTTCGACTGAAAATAAGGTTGTAATTTTAGATGCTCAAGTTACGACGCTTTGAACTCCCTCTGACTAGGGACAAGGAACGGCCTGCCATCGCACTGTCCCTGGTATGTGACGAGTGTCGGTGAATGTCTTGGCCCCGGAGCAGCCCCGGCTCCTCCCTCCGGCTTCCCTGTAAAGTCACCAACCCAGGCGTGTGCTGTGCCGGCCCCTGCGTGGTGGAAGAGCCGGAACAGGGGACGAGAAGAAGAAGAAGAGGAGAGACGAGAGAGAAGGTAGCCTTCATTGAACGTTCACGCGTGTCAGGGGACAGGTCGTGTGTTTTACCCACGTTAGCCACTTGTCCTCATAAACGCCCTGTGAAATAGGTCCTATTGTTATCCCCATTTTATGGGCTGAAGGAAGAAAAGGGGCCTCGGAGGGGCTGGGGATCGTGTTCAGCTAGCCCCCGGCAGGCGCCAGCCGCACACTGGGTTTGTCTCCTCCCATGCACTCTGACTGCTGCGCCAGACAGAGCTCGCCTTACTACATTGCTGCTAGATTACAGGAATCCATTTATTGCCCAATACGTGCTCTTAAAATACATGTTTTATTATCAAAAACTAATGATGTAACGTACGGTGATTAACATAACAATAAAAAATTTAAAAAAATACATGTTTTATTTAATTCCGCCTCAGAGTAGTCACAGCCCATACAAATTATCTTCATCTGCTCAGGCTGCGTAACAATACATCATAGACTAAGTGGCTTAAACAACAGACATTTATTTCTCACAGTTCTGGAGGCTGACAACTCTCAGCTGAGGGTGCCAGCCCGTTCAGTTCCTCGTGGAGGCCCTACTTCCTGGTTCATGAAAATCTTCCCACTGATCCTCATATGGCATGGAGAGACAGAAAGAGCAAGCAAGAGAGATGGAGAGAGAGCTGTATCTCTTCTTAGAAGACACAAATCCCGTTGTGAGGCTTCACCCGCATGACCTAACGAGCTCCCAAAGGCCCTACTTCTAAATATCATCACACTGGGAGGTAGGGCTTCAACATACGAATTTTGAGGCGATGCATTCAGTCCAGAACAAAGATGAGTAAAGAAAACTGTTTAACAAGAGATGCATGGGGGCGCCTGGGTGGCTCAGTCGTTAAGCGTCTGCCTTCGGCTTAGGTCATGATCCCAGGATCCTGGGATCGAGCCCCACATCGGGCTGCCTGCTCAGCGGAGAGCCTGCTTCTCCCTCTCCCACTCCCCTTGCTTGTGCTCCCTCTCTTGCTGTGTCTCTCTCTGTCAAATAAATAAATAAAATCTTTAAAAAAAAAAAACAAAAAAAAAGTAAGAGATGTGTGTCTTCCTTCACATCAGAACTATATTGTCTTATATATTCTTAGGTCTGGGCGTATTTTTAAATACATTTAATATTACAAAAGTGAATTGGTTCTAGGGCTGATTACACGCCCTGGTTTCCCACGTACAGATTTGGTTTATGCCTGTTGTCCTGGTGGAATTACTAATAACACCCCTTCTCACTCTCTCAGAAGTGTCCTGGTTTGAATAATAAATTATATGGGCATCCTTTTTATTACCAGTATTTCAAAATATTTGCAGATTGGAAAGTTTTGATAATTTTTGAAGCTGGGCGATAAGTATATGGGGATTTATTTAATTTCCATACTAAAAAATCTTATATATATCTATAGTTAAGTTTTTATAGTTATGGTTTAAACAAATATGGAGTATTCATTTATTTTTAAGTTCAAATAATTATCTCTCTCTTTCAAATATAAAAATATCTTTAATGGAGCAATAACTAAGAGTTCTCTTCTTGTGTACAAAACATTGTATTCCTGAAGAGTTGTTGTAACTGAAAAGCGCACAAATTGAACTATTATAATTGAAATGTTTTGGAATGAATTAGAAGTATTTGTTATATTAAAAGATTAGAGGGAATATTGTCACAAAAAAAATATCTTTTTGTAAAAGGATTATTTTTTTAGGAGAGTAGGGAGAGGATAACACACAAAAATTTCCTGAAGGAGATGACACTTGAACCAAAGATTATAGGATGAATAAGAAATGGTGATGCAGGGAAATACCAGCAAACCAAGTGCATTAGAGGCTTCTAGTAATTTAATGATGAAAAAATGGACATTGAAAGATTGTTCAGTTTAGGAAGAGCTGACTCTTGAGCATGAAGGTGAAATAGAAATAGGACTTCGAGAATTGAATTGGAAGCAAGTTAAGTGGAGACAGCTAGGGGAAATTATCTAAAAGCCAGATCTTTTTTCTTTTTCTTTTATTTTTTATTTCTATTTTCAACATGACTTGCAGAGTCCTAAATATGGCCTCTGTTTTATTTCTTTTTTTTTTAATTCCAGTATAGTTAACACACAGTGTTATATTAGTTTCGTGTACAATATAGTGATTCAACAATTCTACATATTACTCGCTGCTCATTACGATAAGTGTACTCTTAGTCCCCTTTACTTATTTCATCCACCAACCCCCACCTCCCCTCTGGTGACCATCTGTTTGTTCTCTATAGTTAAGAGTCTGTTTTTAGTTTGTCTCTTTTTAATTTGTTCATTTGTTTTGTTTCTTAAATTCCACATATGAATGAGATCATATGGTATTTGTCTTTCTTGGACTGATTTATTTCAAATGGCAAGTGTTGTCACAAATGGCAAGATCTCTTCTTTTTTTATGGCTGAGTAATATTCCATTGTATATATATACCATATCATCTTTATCCATTCATCTGTCGATGGACACTTGGGCTGCTTCCATAATTTGACCATTGTAAATAATGCCGCAATAAACCTAGGGGTGCATGTATCTTTTCAAATTAGTGCTTTCATATTCTTTGGGTGAATACCCAGTGTAAAAGGATTGTTAATGTCCTCGTTTTCATTCTGTGCAAGCTTGTATAATTTGTACAACTCAAGAGGCAACAGAGTTTACAGTTTTTCTCATCTGTAAAATAAGAAAAACAATACTGCCTACTTAGAAAGTTGTTGTGGGGCTCCTGGGTGGCTCAGTCGGTTAAGTGTCTGCCTTCAGCTCAGGTCATGATCCCAGGGTCCTAGGATCCAGCCCCGCATTGGGCTCCCTGCTCAGCGGGGAGTCTGCTTCTCCCTCTGCCCCTGCCCGACCCTCTGCTCATTCTCTCTCTCTCTCTCTCTCAAAAATAAATAAATAAAATCTTAAAAAAAAAAAAAGAAAGTTGTTGTGGAGATGAATTTTTATTTTTTATTTATTTATTTTTTTTAAAGATTTTATTTACTTATTTGATAGAGACACAGCGAGAGAGGGAACACAAACAGGGGGAGTGGGAGAGGGAGAAGCAGGCTTCCTGCTGAGCAGGGAGCCCGACGCGGGGCTCGATCCAAGACCCTGGGATCATGACCTGAGCCGAAGGCAGACGCTTAACGACTGAGCCACCCAGGCGCCCCTGGAGATGAATTTTTAAATTTCATGTAAAGAATAAAGCTCATTGCTTGGCACACAGTAAGAACTCAATAAATGTTAAAATTTTTCTTGATGGGAAGGTGATATATTATTTCAAGTAGAGTATTAAATGACAGCAGCACTCTTGGAACATAATACTTTCTCCTACCCTACTTCTTTTTTGTAATTGAAGACAGGGAACCAAAATATTTAACATGTTTAACTGGGCAGCATGGAAGTAAAAATTATATCAAAAAGATACTTACATTAGTTTTGCACTCTCTCATTAATTCAGCCAGCCAGTCACTCATGAACTATTTATTGAATGCCCAGTACGTGCAAGCTGGGACCTGTGCAATTAGAGCAAGTAAGGTGTGCGATCTGAACGTGGGACATAGTGGAAACCCGCTATGGTCACAATACTGCAGTCGAGGTTTGCTTGGTGAAATTAAGAAATCCTGGTTAGGGGCTTCTGGCTGGCTTAAAGCATGCAACTCTTGATCTTGGGGTTGGGAGTTCGAGCCCCACACTTGGTGTAGAGATTACTTACTTAAAAATAAAATCTTAAAAAAAAGAGAAATCCTGGTTAAATTATAAATTTCATCATTAATCAGTAGTATACCTTTCCACCCTGGCCATAGAGTTATTTTCCACATGTTTTAACAAGGAACCAAGATGTCTCTGATGTGCTTTTCATTGTACATTTTCTCTGCCTGGAGGCTTAACACAGTCTATGAGAAATGTTTCTTTCGTTCTTTTCATTGTCCCTCAAAGCCTCAAGCCTTGGGCCTTTGAGATAAATCAATACTGAATTCATTGACTTAGGCATTCCAACAGAACAAAGAGAACTTCAGAGACTAGACAAAGTATGAAAAACATTTGGAATATTTTCTTCCCCGAGTGCCCACTTTTTTCTTATTGGAAAGCAACAGTTAACATTGTTCCTGCAGCAGAAATTGTCATTGCTTTGCTTGCAAACAAACCAAAAACCTTGTCAATCGTCCCCTTCCCAAATTAATTTTGTAAATAAAGTTAGCATTTCACCATTGAAACAACTAGCCATTAGTTTTTTTTTTTTTTAAGATTTTATTTATTTATTTGACAGACAGAGACACAGCGAGAGGGAACACAAGCAAGGGGAGTGGGAGAGGGAGAAGCAGGCCTCCCGCTGAGCAGGGAGCCCGATGCGGGGCTCCATCCCAGGACCCTGGGACCATGACCTGAGCCGAAAGCAGACACTTAACGACTGAGCCACTCAGGCGCCCCTCCACTAGTTTCAAAAAAAAAAAAAGGAGGTAATGATAAAATGCCTAATTTTATATAACCTCCTTTCACTCTACGTTTTGAATAGTTTTCAGACAACATATGTACTCGAGTATACCACAAGCTAAATAATATTTGGGTAATTAAAAATATTTAACAAGTTTTCCTAAATATGCAAAAACACTTTGACTTATTCCTGAAAAGCTTACAACATTTCAGAAAGCAAAAGCAGGAGAAAATAACAGTACACCTGTGGTGTTACGCATTCAATAGCTTTGGGGTTGCTAAATATTCTCTTTTGGCTTCTCAATCAATAAACAGCAGGAAGCACTGGCTGTCTATTAACATATTTTCAATTGCAAGACAGAGAGCACAACTCAAACTGGTTAACAATAACTAGAACTGGTTAACAATAACTAGAACTGGTTAACAACAACTAGTTTAAAGGTGAGACAGCTTTCAAAATGGATTGATTTAGCAGCTCTGTGGTATCAGAAGAACCCCATTAGGCAAAAACTCAAATGTCACATTTTTTTCTTTTTCTTTTTCTTTTCTTTTCATTCCTAGAGTCTTACTGTCATAATAGATGCAATCCCACAGTGATACAGCCTGTCTAGAATCAAGCCTACCGGTAGATGATATGATTTCCAGTAAATCCTCAAATCCTGTTAGCCTCAAAAATCTCACTCACTAAGCCATTATCCTCTAAAATCATATTGCCTTAACAATACCTTGCTCAAAGAAACTGCATGATAAGGGGAACAAAGAAGTTGGTATCAGAGGATCACTTCTACTACCCCACTGCATAACTATGGGATTTATGGCAAGCTATCAACCTCAATGCTTTTCAGTCTGTAAAATGGAGCTTACAAATAATGTGTTCCTAGACTTTATGGAATGTCTGACAAAATCCTATAGCAACCACGTTACTGAATAATACAGTAGGAGCATTATTTCAATGTCTGGAGTTGAATGTCAAGTTCTTTGTTTATCTGTTGCCTGTGGCTACTTATATGATATTACGGCAGCATGGGGTGGCTGTAAACGAAACTTACAATATTTACTATCTGGCCCTATGGGAGAAGTCTGCCAACCCCTCCCTAGAACAGGAAGGCTTTATTACCAGAGTTGCAGCTTTACAGAGTCTTGTTTTTCTGGATCACTGGGAAAGAGGGAGAGCAATTGAGGAACATCCATATTCTTGCCCAAAAGGTATGAGTCAGAGTCCCAACGAGAAACAGATGGCCATTTGAACATAGGTACTTTGAAGAGGGTTTATTTAAAAAGGTACGAATTTGGGAGCTGGGGTTCACCACCTGAAGGGGGGAGGAAACAGTTGCCAAGAACACGGAGAAGAGTTAGTGATCCCGAGAAAAATGAGGACTCCTCGTCGAGGGACATAGCCAACTCCAGGAGACCTCGCAGGGAGAGAGGCAAGGGGATAAATACCCTGACTTTGCTTTCCTCTTCTCTTTTCTTACTGGGACCCCTCACTGGCGGAAACCCAAGGAGCGTGACAGAGGACCTGAGAACACATTATTATAGTCCATACCATTCAGCCTCCTGGGCAAAGGGCAAGGTGGAGAAGGCTGTAAACTGGCTAGAAAATATCTGGTTCAGAGAGCTATCTTGGGGGTGTCCTTGAGAAAAATGAAGAAATCTAGCAGTAAAACAGATTGCTACTCAGGCTTCTCTTACCAGGTTTCTGGATGGAATGACATCCTGGTGGTAATGAGCATACTTAGCGTCCAGATCTTGGTTTCTAAATATCCTCCTCCAGTAAAAGGAACTAGTGCTCCTTGGAGAAATGTCCTGCTGGGACACGTAAATCTGGGACAAGGTAAATACAAGATGAGCATGGACTATCTTGTTTTGCCTGAGTGAGGAAGAGCTAACACAGGAGACGGGAGTCAGTTGAAAGGGGCTTCCACTGGCAAACTCTGAAACAATTTGAACATCGAATAATAACAGTTCAGACTGAAGTTCAGACTACACTAGGAGTACATGAACACATCACAATATAAATAAGTCGGGAGAAAGGAAAGTTCTACCGTATAGTAAAAGTCTTAAAATATATCCCTACAAAGTACCTATTAATAACTTATTAATTAGCGAACACAAAGTACTCATTAGTTAACTTTATAGTGGAGAAACTTGGCAAACATCACACTGAACAAGTGATAAATGTTGTCATCATCAGTAATGAGACAAATTGGGGTGCCTGGGTGGCTCAGTCGGTTGAGTGTCCGACTTTTGATCTCAGGGTCATGAGTTCAAGCCCCCTGTTGGGCTCCACCTTGAGTGTGGAGCCTACTTTAAAAAAAATAAAAGGAGTGCCTGGGTGGCTCATTCGGTTGAGCATCCGGCTTTTGGTTTCGGCTCAGGTCATGATCTTAGGGTCATGAAATCGAGCCCCGCATCGAGCTCCACACTCAGCTTGAGATTCCCTCTCTCCCTCTCTCCCTGCCCCTCCCCCTGAGACAAATCACGTGCCCCTCATATGATGCAACGAGGAAAACACAGCATCAGTTCTATGGTATTCTTACAAATGTGTGTAAATCATAAAGAAATATCAGACTAACCCAAACCAATGAATAATTAAATGATGACTAGACTATACTCTTTACAAAATGACAGGTTTTAGATTTACTTACTTTTAAGTAACCTCTACACTCAACATGGGGCTCAAACTCACAACCCTGAGATCAAGAGTCACATGCTTTACCAACTGAGCCAGCCAGGCTCCCAAAAAATGACAGGTTAATTAAAGACAAGGAAGGTCTGCAAAACAGTTACTTATTGAAGGAAGTTGAAGAGGTGTCATAACTAAACCGAACACATGACCTGGGGCTGGATCCTGGACCTATAATGAAAATTATGGGGACAACATTCAGAATTTGAATGAGGGTCTGAGGATTAGGAGGCACTTTCGAATCATTATTAATTTTCTGATTTGATGGCGGCACCACAGCCATAATCTTTGCTTTCTTAAGAAATACACATCAAAGTAGTAAGGGGTACGGAAACCTTGTGCCTAAAACTTAATTAAGGGGAGAAAAGGAATATATGTGTGTTTGCATGTTTGTGTGTTGGGGGGGCAGTGTAGAGAAGGAGAGCCATATGGCATATGTGGTAAAATGCTAACAATAGGCAAATCTGGGAGAAGGGTATTAGCGCTTTTCATAGGATTTTGCTAACTCTTCTGTACATTTAAAATGATGTCAAAATAAAGAACTAAAACCTACTTGAAAATGGTGATGTCTAGACACCATCCAAGATCAGTTTAGCCAGAATTTCTGGGGGTAGGGCTTCCAAGGCTCCCCAGGCAAGTCTCACAGACTTCCCGGGTTGAGCTCTGCGTGGCTGGTGCATCTTCTCACTCAGAAGCCATCCGAGCTCCCCAGCAAGCACTTCCCATTGGCTTATAATGTGCCAGGCCCTGGATTAGGGACCTTGGACACAGAAAGGAATGGGACCCACATGGTCCTTGGCATAAGGACTGGAAACAGGCTGCTGTTGGGCCCTCTGCCTGTCCAAATATGTTTGGACAAAAGTGTACTGGAAACAGGCTGCTGTTGGGCCCTCTGCCTGTCCAAATATGTTCGAGGTTGGACCTGTGGAACCCTCAAAGTGAAGAGCGGCACCTGCCTTCTGATGCAGGTTATGTTAGGCACTAGGCGCGGGCCTTGCCCTTTCTTCTGCACAGGGCTTGGGCAAGCCTAGGTGTTCTCAGAGGCTCTCCCTCTGATCCCAGGAGACCTGGCCTATTCCTCCACTTTGTTCTTTCTGTCGCCACCCGTGAGTCTGCCATTTTACCCATGCATTTTAATTTCATCATAATTTTATATCACTTAACGTCTATGTTTTAATTACCTAATTGACTTTCAGCATCTTTATTATTCTAAATATTTCTACTTTATTTGACTTTATTTTTAATATAACTTTTTTTTCAGATTCAAGTTCATAGTTAGTGTAAAAATTAAAACTGTGCTGAGATATATAAAGTAGAAAGCAAACTTCCCCAAATCCCATCTGCAGGGATAATCATTGTTAATAATTGATGTATATTTCTCTAGATCTGGGTATCTTTACATATATATGTAAAAATATTTTATTGACATTAATAGTAAGAGAAATGGTACTTGATTTTACACATCATTTAAAAATTTTCCCTTTTTTCATTTAAGAATATATCATGGGAAATGAAAACAGAATATTGAAAAGATGCCGGCACTCTTGTGTTTATTGCAGCATTATTCACAATAGCTAAGATATGAAAACAACCTAAAGGGCGCCTGGATGGCTCAGTCGTTAAGCGTCTGCCTTTGGCTCAGGTCATGATCCCAGGGTCCTGGGATCAAGCCCTGCATTGGGCTCCTTGCTTTCCGGAAATCTGCTTCTCCCTCTCCCACTCTCCCTGCTTGTGTTCCCTCTCTCGCTGTGTCTCTCTCTGTCAGATAAATAAATAAAATCTTAAAAAAAAAAAGAAAAAAGAAAACAGCCTAAATGTCCATCATATATATATCACATTGTATTTTACGTATATATACCACATATCAGATTTTATATATATACTTGTATACATTAAATTATGCAGCTGTAAGAAACAAGGAAATCCTGCCATTTGTGACAACCTGACCTTGAAGGCATTATGTTAAGTGAGATAAGTCAACCAGAGAAGGGCAACTATTCTATGATATCACTTATATGTGGAATCTAAAAAAGCCGAACTTGTAGAAATAGAGAATAGAATGGTGGTTGCCAGGTGCAGAGGGGGTGGGTAGAGGAATTAGGGAGATGTTGGTTGAAGGGTACAAACTTGTCGGTTTGTAGGTACAAACTTGCCCTTAGAGGATGAGTAAGTTTTCCAGAACTTAATGCACAGCGTAGTGATTATGATCAATAATAATGTGTTATACACTTCTAAGTTGCTAAGAAACTAGACCTTAAATGTTCTCTTCACAAACACACACACATGATAATTACATGGCGTGATAGAGGTGTTAGCTAACACTACAGTGTTATGTTGCAGTATACACATGTATCAAATCAGGGCGCCTGGGTGGCCCAGTTGGTTAAGCGACTGCCTTCGGCTCAGGTCATGATCCTGGAGTCCCTGGATCGAGTCCTGCATGGGGCTCCCTGCTCAGCAGGGAGTCTGCTTCTCCCTCTGACCCTCCCCCCTCTCATGCTCTCTCTCTATCTCATTCTCTCTCTCAAATAAATAAATAAAATCTTTATTTAAAAAAATGTATCAAATCAATAGATTATATACCTTAAGCTTATACAATGTTATAATCTTACAAAAATACGCAACTCCTTTTAAAGATTTTATTTTTTAAGTAATCTCTATACCCAACATGCGGCTGGAATTTACAACCCTGAGATTAAGAGTCACATGCTCTACTGAATAAGCCAGCTGAGCACCCTAATAAAAGTATAAATCTTGAAAATTTTCCCATGGATTCATTCAAATCCTATGTATCATACAAATATAAACATATACTAAGATATTTATTAGTATTAATATTACTGGAACTTTATACATACCATTTTAAAACTTGCTTTTTCCTTCACTCAGTTAAATATAAAATGTGACAATTTTTCCAGCATTCATTCAAAAAATACTAACACCTACTATGTAGCAGGCTTTGTTCTACGTGCTAGAGAGGCCACAGTGAAAAAAGTGATGTTCCAGGGGCACCTGGGTGGCTCAGTCGTTAAGCGTCTGCCTTTGGCTCAGGTCATGATGCCAGGGTCCTGGGATCAAGCCCCGCATCGCTTCTCCCTCTCCCACTCCCCCTGCTTGTGTTCCCTTTCTCGCTGTGTCTCTCTCTGTCAAATAAATAAATAAATAAATCTTAAAAAAAAAAAAAAAAATGATGTTCCAACCTTAGCATACATGAGTAAGAGGGGGATTAAGAAAGCAAACAAGTGAATAAATAAGCGATAAGTGCCACAAGGAAAATAAAATCAGTAAGAGGGTGGGGATAATGGGAGAAGTTTTATTCTCATTGGTCACAAAGGTATCTCCTCAAGAATTTGAACTGGAGCAGATAACTAATAAGAACATCGGAGCACATAATGATCTGGGGAAGAACATTCCAGGTAGAGGGCAGAGCTGGTGCTAAGTGCCAGGGAGAGGAGCAAACTTGGCTTGTTCAAGGAACCCAGAGAAGCCTAGTGAAGTTTGGAATGGAGCTAGCGGGAAGGGAGAATAGTAACTGGTAGAAGTCACTAGGCACCGTCGTAAGAGGTTTATAATTTATTCTAGGTGCAACAGAAAGCCGTAAAAGGTTTTAAGCGGGGATGTGATATGAACTTACCTAGGATGTTACCAGATCACTCTGACTGCTAAGTAGCTAATGGATTATAGGGGAGCAAGAACAAAAGAAGGGTGACCAGATAAGAATCTATTCTTGAGAGAAGCTCTAACTCACTGAGGTTCTGGGAATATAGTGAGGAAGGGTCAGATTTGGGTTTTACAGTGAATGTTGAACTCATGGGATCTGCTGATGGATTGAATGGGAGGAAGGGTGACACTAAGGGAGAAAGAAATCAAGAATGACTCTAGGCTTTTGGCAGGTGTCATCTTTAACGTTTGCATGGCTGGGGGTGACATTGGCTGAGGTGATGAGTTTTGAGAGAGACAAGGGGAAAAAAACTGGAGAACCCTGATTTGGATACGTTGATACTGAATGTGACCTATTAGACATCCAAGTAGAGGTGTTGAGTAGGTGGTTGAGTTCTCCCAGGAGAGATGAGAGGATTATCGGGTTTGGAGATACAGATTTAGAAGTCATCAACATACGGATGTTATTTAAAGCCATGGGACTGGGTGAGGTCATTTTGGAAGAGCATTCAAATACAGAAGAGGAGAGGGCGGATGAGAACCCTTACCTAAGGGCTTCCAACATTTAGAAGAGAGAAAGAACAGGAAAGTGGTGAAGAAGGAGCAGTTCTTAGAAATAACAAGAATGTGTCTCATAAGTCTCCTCAGTCAAACTCCTTTGATAGGGTAGGATGAGGACTAAGAATGGTTAGAGGGGGCGCCTGGGTGGCTCAGTTGGTTAAGCAACTGCCTTCGGCTCAGGTCATGATCCTGGAGTCCCGGGATTGAGTCCTGCATCGGGCTCCCTGCTCAGCAGGGAGTCTGCTTCTCCCTCTCCCGCTCCCCGCTCTTGTGCTCTCTCTCTCTCAAATAAATAAATAAAATCTTTAAAAAAAAAAAAAAAAGAATGGTTAGAGGATCTGGAAAGATGGAGTTCAGTGCAAACCTTGACCTACAGAGAGTGATGGAGATATTGAGTTGGGTGTTAAAGAGAAAAGGAAAGGTGGGGAAGTAGAAATATCTGGGAGAGGGGTGCCTGGATGGCTCAGTAGGTTAAGTGTCTGCCTTCGGCTCAGGTCATGATCCCGCAGTCCTGGGATCAAGCCCCACATCAGGCTCCCCGCTTAGCTCTCTCTCCTTCTGCTCCTCCCCACTGCCTGTTCTCTCTCCTGCTCTCTCTCCCTCAAATAAATAAATAAAATCTTAAAAAAAGAACTATCTGGGAGACAAAACACTTTCAAGCTAAGCAGAGAGATGGAGCAATTGGAAAAGGACTAAGTCAAGAAAGAGTTTTGGTTCTTTGTTATCTAAATGATGATGATGACATCATGTTTTATAAGAATGGGAATAGTCCAATTGAGAGTGACATATTGGTGATGTATGAGAGGATAACAGCAGGAGCAAAGTCCTTGAAGATGTGAGAAGGGGTGGGATCTTGGGCATGGATGAAGATGTTAGCCTTAGCAAGGGGACTTTAACTGGTGCTCAATAAATTTTATAGGAATTTAGATGTGTCTAATTTTTTATTTTTTATTCATTTATTTATTTTATATTTTATTTATTTTTATTTTGACAGAGAGAGAGGGAACACAAGCAGAGGGGATGGGAGAGAGAGAAGCAGGCCCACCGGGGAGCCGGGAGCCCGATGCGGGGCTCAATCCCAGGACCCTGGGATCATGACCTGAGCCGAAGGCAGACGCTTAACCGACTGAGCCCATGTGCCCCTAATTTTTTATTTTTAAATGTAATACTTTGAGGGCACCTGGCTGGCTCAGTCAGTGGAATAAGCAACTTGATCTTGGGGTTGTAAGTTCGAGCCCCGTGTTGGGTGTGGAGATTACTTAGAAATAAAATCTTTTTTAAAAATATAATACTTTGGATATCCTCATACATTTATCTTTATACACTTATGTGACTTACTGAAGGATAAATTCTAATAAGTATATTTCTTGGTCAAAAGATATGAATAGCTTAAATTTATAAGATATTGGAAAATTTCCTTCCAAAATATTTCATTTTTTAATTCTTAAAACTGAATTTGGAAATATTAGCTCTAACCATCTGATCTACTTTCTTTTTAGTCTCTTATAGGTCCCATTTTAAATATTATTAGCTTTATCTATTTAATTTCTGTCCCCTTCTTTATATTGCTTCATTTCCCCCTTTGTTTTTCCTATATTCCTCTTGATGATTCATCTTTATACTATTCGGCCAGAACCCGGGCCTGGAGGAGTGTGAACCATGGAGGGTTCACATTGTAAACAAGAATTCTTCTCCCAGCTGCTCAGCCACCTGCTCTCTTGGCCTCCCGTGAAAACAAGTCCCATGGAGCAGTTTCTGAGATTCTCTCAAAAGAATTTCCTCTGAAGAGACGATAAACTCAAGGGCTAAGTCTCTCCAGAGCCATAAATTCCACTGTGAAGATGACATATTTGGTTTCCTTAAAAAGTGTTATTGACATGTTATTGACATGTTACTCTATCTGGTATTTATATTAAAAAATTACTTACCATAAAACCCATGGACTCCAGTTGGATTTTAGGCAAATTGTCAATGCTAAGCCACAAGACAGAAGGTGGTGATGGCATGCGGGAGGGACTGCTCAGCTAATGACCAGGATTTTGACCCTGCTCAGGAAGCACTTGCTCAGGAAGCAAATGGTGGTGAACCTTTTTGGAGACTCTGAAATGACATGGCACAGGGGAAGGAAGTAGAGAAGTATGCAGCCAAATTATTGGCACCACTTCTAAACCAACTGCCTTTACCCTTTTATTACCACAATGACTCCCCTCCCTTCCCTGGAAAATCACAGGAGGATTCTCTTAAATGATAGGTGTTTCCAGCTCTCTTTTCTAATCTTAGGGACCAAGGAGAAGCTGGTTAAAGTGAAGGTTATCACTCAAAGATATTTAATGGGCTCATTGTTCTTCTGGTGGATGATTTTTTTCATCTGACAGATTCTGTATCTGGCTGTTTAGAATGGTCTAGAGGGCAAGTTTTAAGAGGAGAGGCTCCCTCTCACTTTCTAATCATTAGCCATGATTCTACCCTAGAAAGTTCTTGGGATATGGGGACAGGGCTGATGCTGCACTGTTAAAATTTTTTTTTGCCCATTATTTAAGAAAGTATGATGATCTCCAGGGTAAGTAGAGTTTCTGAAGACAGGTTTAAACAAGTTTTAGGGTCTAGACCATACTGAATGTCCCTGATATTTTATAGTTGTCTCCCCAAAGATAATTTACTGGGTGCATTAAGCAAGAATTTTCTAACTAGTGTACCCCAAATGGGTTAACCTCAATATTGAATTCCTCCGCCCTCAGGGTAATCGAGCAGAATCTGAATCAGCCTGAGCTCCCAAGATGGCCATCTCTGGCATTGAGTAGCATCTTCGGTTTATCTAAATGTGTTATTTAATGAGTGCCAAGATGTGAAAAAATTTAGGAAGTTCTGCCTTTAAGAGTTCAGCCTTTCACCTGGTTGTGTCTTCATGGTACATATGGAAGGACTCAGCATATTCACTCTAACCTGTTCCACAGGTGTCGTGGAAGCTGCTTGCCTTCTTGTGGAGCTGGGCCACATCACGATGGCTGCCCCAAAGCTCATGGCCCTTGAATCCCTGTGCCTTTGTTGCTACTGTTTCAGCTTGAGTTGGTGTAGCTGCCCCCTAAAACCCAGGCAGCCTCAGGGATGCGGCTCAGCCTCTTGTGCCTCAGCCTCTTGTCCAGCTCTGGTTGCTGCTGATGCTATTTCTGCTAATTCTTTTGCACGCTCCAGTCCCTCCTTTCCATCGCAACTTCTGTGAAAGATTTTCCACCCTGGGGTGCCTGGGGGGCTCATTTGGTTGAGCGTCCAACTCTTGGTTTCGGCTCAGGTCCTGTCCTCAGGGTTGTGAAATCGAGCCCCACGTCGGGGTCTGTGCTCAGCATGGAGCTGCTTGGGTTTCTCTCTCCCTCTTCCTCTGCGTCCCTCCCCCCAAATAGATAAATAAATCTTTTTAAAAAGAAAAACAAAAAAGATTCTCCACACTGAAATCAGCTTTTAGATGCACTTGAATAATTTTTTCCTGGCACCTGGTGGCTCAGTGGGTTAAGCGTCTGCCTTCAGCTCAGGTCATGATCCTGGAGTCCTGGGATCGAGTCCCGAGTCAGGCTCCCTGCTCAGCGGGGAGGTCTGCTTCTCCCTCTGATCCTCCTCCCTATCATGCTCTCTCTCTTTCTCATTCTCTCTCTCTCAAATAAATAAATAAAATCTTAAAAAATAAACAATCTTTTCCCTCAGGCTCAAGCTTGCCACCAGTTTGTTCCAAATCCAGACCAATAATTGTCCCTTTCCCCCTACAGACCATAGTACAGGAGCCAGCGCACTAGTCTTTTCTCCTCCTCTCCTAGTGGTGAGTTATCCCTTTAGGATCTATTCATCCTTTCCAGCTCTCTGCCTAGCCCAGTCCAGACTTTGACCCTCAAAGAAAAAGTGTGTGTGTGTGTGTGTGTGTGTGTGTGTGTGTGTGTGCTTACAAGGGAGCAATGAGATCTTCTTAAATATGGATGTTTTATCATGAATATTGCTCTACCATTTGCCATCACCTGGAAAACAAATATTATTGGATTATTTGGCTTTGAATTTTTCTGGCCTCTGCTTTTGACTTCGGGTTTGGGAATCTGGTTTAGGTGAAACAGCATGTACTCCTGTTAGAGCACCATTAGTGGATGATTCTATGGAGCTGGGATTGCACAAGTACAGTTTGTGCAGTGCTGGGATCAAAGAGGAGAGCTTCTTGAGGAGGTCCTCTGGCTTTCCAGTGAGTTCTATGTTTCCACCCTCCTTCCCCTTCTCCTACTTCCTTATTTTTTAAGCCCATTGTGTATTGACTGATGACGAGATTTGGAGAAGCTGGATGCATGCCTGTCTTCATTTTATTTATTTATTTATTTGACAGAGAGAGACACAGCGAGAGAGGGAACACAAGCAGGGGAAGTGGGAGAGGGAGAAGCAGGCTTCCGGCAGAGCAGGGAGCCCGACGTGGGGCTCAGTCCCAGGACCCTGGGATCATGACCCGAGCCGAAGTCAGACGCTTAACGACTGAGCCACCCAGGCGCCCCTGCATGCCTGTCTTCTAAAGAAACCATAAAGACAGGTGTTCCTCCATTACAAATACTATCTTGAAGCACAAGTAACCCAGAAAGATAAATGGCCTACTGGGTAATTATTACCGGAAAGGAACATTAGAGCTCAGTTGTTTTTGCTTTCAGCTTTCTCAACTTTTATGGCTTGCCATAAATGGTTGCTTCACTTTTAACTGGTTTATAAGTATCAATTTCATGTTTTAGTTCTCCTCATTTATCTACCTTGGAGTCCATTTTTCAGGGAGTTTACGGTGAACGAAATGCCAGGAAGCAGCCATACTCAGCGCAGGGTATCGTACGAATGGTTTACTAAAAACGATTCCCTGTTGTTGACAAGGAGGTTTGGGTACAACTGCTTTAAAAATGGCCCAGGCTATAAATAGGAAGTAGAGCTCTGGGGATTGGCTGCCCATTCTTCCATCCAGTGGATAGGAGTTGGGCAAGACCCGACACCCTATTCGTCTCCTCGGCCTTCACAAAACCCTATCTTCAAGCAAAATCAAGTGACTGAAGAGCAGATGCTCACCAGTAGCTAACTGTGCAGCAGGTACCAGCACATCACTCAACAGCTGAGAAAATCAATATTCTTGTAAAGCTACTTGAAGAAAACACAGTCCATTCACTCTTTCTGAAAGTCTATGATTTATCCTTGGACCAAGCCAAGCCAAAAGAGAGCTGGGTCCCATCAGGTCGATTAACATGAGGCACAGAAGGCCTCTGAACAGGGGAAGGTTCCTAACCCCGATTCAAAATGGGGGAGGGGAGGAAGTTTTCCTGAGGAAGTGATGTGTAAGGCAAGAGCTGAAGGATAAGTAGACACAGTAGCAAGGCAAATAAAGAAGATGTAAAAGAGAGCCAAGAGGCAAGGGAGAGAGGGAGAGAGCACGCACAGAATATTGAAGGAACTGAGGACAATTCAGCACGGCTAGAGCGTAGAGTGTAAGGGAGGACGTGGCAAGAGGGCAACTAGGCAGGCAGGAGCCAGATTGTGCAGACCCATGAAACTACGTCAAAGGTCTGAATTCTGTCTTAACGGCAATGGGAAGCCACTGAAAAGTCTTATGCAAAGGAGGTGACAAGCTGAGATATGCCTGTTTGAAAAATCATTCTGGTTGCACTACAATGATAGAAGGGACCGTTGGGAAAGACAAGGCTGGAAGCTGGAAGACCATCGGGGAGCTGTCCTGGCAATCCAGGGAAGAGGCGAGAGTAGTTGGAGAGAAGTTGTTCTGTCTGTTGTGGGCCCGGGAGCTCCTGCAGTCACAACCTCTCACTTGGCTGCACATGCTTTTTTTAAAATAAAGATCACACAGAGTGGTCTTTTTTTTTTTTTTTTGAAGATTTATTGATTTATTTATTTGAGAGAGAGAGCGCGTGAGAGTGGGCATGTACACACAGGTGGAGGGGGAGAGGTTGAGGGGGAGGGAGAGGGAGAGAATCTCAAGCAGACTCACGACCCATGAGATCATGACCTGAGCTGAAACCAAGAGTCAGATGTTCAACCGACTGAGCCACCCAGGTGCCCCCAGAGCAATCTATTAAAAACCCCAATACTTAGAGACCACCCCAATACAACGAAAACCCCAATACTTAGAGACCACACAAATTACAGGCAACTTAACTTTGTTAGGGATTTTTGAGGAAAAGGAAACATTCCACTTTCCCTTTTTATTTTTTTTAATTGGGGTTCACCTTTATTCAATATCTACATGATACTCGAACTATACACAAATTCCATAATTTGACAACTTAGGAGCTACTTTTGATTCCTGTCTCTCCTTTATCCCTTTATCCGTCACATCTGAGGAATCACTGAGTCCTATAGACTCTGTGTCACACTTTCTACTTTCTTTTCCACCGCCCAACCTCCCACCCCCCTCAGCCTCCACCATTGTAGTCTGGATCACATCATCTTTCACTTCAAAAGCCCCCTAACTGGTTTTCCTTTCTTTGTGTTTCTCTCTTCTATCCACTTTCCTCCATAGAGCTAGTGATCCTTTCACAAGTAAACCAATCATGCCCCCCATGCCTCCCATCACTCTTTCAATGCCCACAAAAGCTCCTCATTGTCCTTGAGACAAAAGTAGGCCCTACCTTGCATCCTTCTCTGGACTCAACTTTTACCACTCTACACTTGTGCTCTCTACTAAAGGTTTTCTGAACTTTGTTCTCTTCTTACAGCTGTACCCCCATCCCAGGATGCACAAAAGCTATTCCTTGAAATGGCTTGGCATGTGGCATATTATCTCTTTTCCTGGTTATCTCCTCTTCCTGCCCAGCTCTCAGTCTGAACCTCGTCTCTTTAGTCCATCTTTCATAATTCCCAGATTTGGCTAAGTCTCCCGGTTATGTTTTTATAAGTATCTTTAATTGTCCTATCACAATCTCCATCACATTGTTAATTCTTCTCTAAGTGTATCTTTCTCCTGGCTGGCCAGTCCTGTCGTGTTCCCCTCACATATTTCCTGGTATGTAGAACAGAAAAGCATGTTTCCAATTAAAAAATGAATTATAAAACAATCCTGAAAAAGAAGAAAAAAGTTGGAGGACCCACACATCCCAATTTCAAAACTTAATAAAAAGTAATGGTGATCAAGACAGTGTGATTCTGGCATAGGGGTAGATATACAGTTCAAAGGAATACAACAGGGAGTCCAGAAATAAACCCATGTATCTATGGTTAACTGATTTTTTTGACAAGTGTGCTAGACTATTCAATGGGCAAAAGGTAGTCTTTTCAACAAGTGAGGTTAAGACAAGAAGAGATCCACATGCAAAAGAATGAAGTTAAATATCTACCTCATGCCATATACAAAATTTAACTAAAAATGGATTAAAGATCTAAATATAAGAGCTGAAACCGTAACATTCTTAGAAGAAAACCTAAGAGTAAATCTCCATGACCTTGGATTTGGCAATAGTTTCTTAGATATGACACCAAAAGCCTAAGCAAAACAACAAAAAATAAACAGGATTTTTTATTTTTTTAAGATTTTATTTATTTTTTAACAGAGAGAGAGAGACAGTGAGAGAGGGAACACAAGCAGGGAGAGTGGGAGAGGGAGAAGCAGGCTTCCCGCCGAGCAGGGAGCCTGATGTGGGACTCGATCCCAGGACCCTGGGATCATGACCTGAGCCGAAGGGAGACGCTTAACGACTGAGCCACCCAGGTGCCCCTAAACAGGACTTCTTCAAAATTAAAA
Organism: Phoca vitulina; assembly: GCF_004348235.1. NCBI lineage: Eukaryota > Metazoa > Chordata > Mammalia > Carnivora > Phocidae > Phoca > Phoca vitulina. The sequence goes on from NW_022589728.1 coordinate 29,194,807, forward strand.
ACTTTTGTGCTTCAAAGGACAAATGAAGAAAGTGAAAAAACAACACACAAAATGAGAGAAGACTTTTGCAAATTATATATCAGATAAGAAACTTGGATCTAGAATATATATATTTTTAAAACTTCTTATAACTCAATAATAAAAAAAACAATTTTAAAAATGGGCAAAATATCTGACTAGACATTTCTCCAAAGATGATATAAAAATGACCCATAATGACATGAAAATGTGCTTGATGTCACTAGTCATCAGGAAAACACAAATCAAATCACAATGAATTACCATTTAATACCTACTAGGATGTCCATAATCAAAAAGACAGATGGGGCGCCTGGGTGGCTCAGTTGGTTGAGCGTCCAACTTTTGGCTTGGCTCAGGTCAAGATCTTGGGGTGGTGAGACTGAGCCCCATGTTGGACTGCACTCAGTACAGAGTCTGCTTGGGATTCTCTCTCTCCTTCCCTCTCTGCCCCTCCCCCTGCTTGCACGCATGCGCCCTGCTCTTGCTTGCCCTCAAATAAATAAATAAATAAATAAATAAATAAATAAAATCTTTTAAAAAAAGACAGAGGGGCGCCTGGGTGGCTCTGTCGGTTAGGCGTCAGCTGTCCACTCAGGTTGTGATCCTGAAGTCCCAGGATCAGCCCCGTATTGGGCTCCCTGCTCAGCGGGGAGTCTGCTTCTCCCTCTGCCCCTCGTGCCACTCGCTCTCTCTCTCTCTCTCAAATAAATGAATAAAATCTTTTATAAATAAATAAATAAAAGACAGATAATAACAAGTGTGGGTGAGGATATGGAGAAATCAAACCCCTCATACACTGCTGGCGGGAATATAAAGTGGTAAAGACACTTTGGAAAACAGTTTGGCGATTCCTCAAGAAGTTTAACACAGAGTTATCATATGATCCAGCAATTCCACTCCTAGAGAAATGAAAATACACATCCACACAAATATTCATAGCAGCATTATTTGTAATAGCAAAACAGTGAAACAATCCAAATATCCATTAGGTGATAAATGGATACACAAAATGTGGCATATCCAAATAATGGAATATCACTTGGCCATAAGAAGAAATAAAGCTCTGATACATACTACAATTTTAATGAATCCTGAGAACATTATGCTAAGTGCTAAGTAAAAGCAGTCAGTCACAAAAGAACACATATATGATTCCATTTATTTGAAATGTCTGTAATAAGCAAATGTGTAGAAACGAAGTAGATGAGTATTTGCCTAGGGCTGGGAGAAATGGGAGGATTGGCAAGAGATAGAGCTAACGGGCGAAGGGTCTCTTTTGGGGATAATAGAAATATTCTAAAATTGACTGCAGCATTAGTTGTCCAGTTTTATGAGTATAGTAAAAACGATTGACTTGGGCGCCTGGGTGGCTCAGTCGTTAAGCGTCTGCCTTCGGCTCAGGTCATGATCCCGGGGTCCTGGGATCGAGCCCCGCATCGGGCTCCCTGCTCAGTGGAAAGCCTCCTTCTCCCTCTCCCACTCCCCCTGCTTGTGTTCTCTCTCTCGCTGTCTCTCTCTCTGTCAGATAAATAAATAAAATCTTTAAAAACAAACAAACAAAAAAAAAAAGTTGACTTGTTCGTGTTAAATGAGTCAATTGTATGGTGTGTGAATTATAGCTCAATGAAGCTGGTCCAAAAATTGAATTATAGGGCGCCTGGGTGGCTCAGTCAAAGTTAAGTGTCTGCCTTTGGTTCAGGTCATGATCCCAGGGTCCTGGGATCGAGTCCTGTATCAGGACTGCTCAGCAGAGAGCCTGCTTCTCCCTCTGCCTGCAGCTCCCCCTGCTTGTGCTCTCTGTCAAATGAATAATAATAAAAAAAAATCTTAAAAAAAAAATTAGGGGGGCGCCTGGGTGGCTCATTTGGTTAAGCAACTGCCTTCGGCTCGGGTCATGGTCCCAGGGTCCTGGCATCGAGCTCCGCACCGGGCTCCCTGCTCCTTGGGAAGCCTGCTTCTCCCTCTCCCTCTACCTGTCGCTCCCCCTGCTTGTGCGCTCTCTCTGTCAAATAAATAAATAAAATCTTAAAAAAAAAATTAGGTAGACATGTTTATTATGTCCACTTTATGCATTTGAGGGGAGAAGATGAAGAACAAAAAAAGTTAAGCAATATGAATAAGAGCATGAGCCTGAGTTAAAAATCCCAACTTTGTATTGGTCAAGTTATTTAACTTCTCTTTGACTCAGTTTCCCTCTTTATTTATTTTTTTAAGATTTTACCCATTTATTTGACAGAGAGAGAGCACACAAAAGCAGGGGGAGCAGGAGAGGGAGAAGCAGGCTCCCTGCTGAGCAGGGAGCCCGATGCGGGGCTCGATCCCAGGACCCCGGGATCAGGACCCGAGCAGAAGGCAGAACGACTGAGCCACAATAGGCGCCCCTCAGTTTCCCTCTTTAAAATGGACATAATAAAAGTACCCGTGTCGCAGGGTGGTTATGGATATTGAGTAAGACAATACATGATAGAGGAGTGCCTCTGAAACTTTAATGTGCACACAAATCTCTTTCAAATGCAGATTCCAGGGTGCCCCCTGAGATGCTGCATGTGTAACAATCTCCCAGGGAGGCCAGAGATGCTGGCCCACAGACCACGCCTTCATATCGAGGTTGTAAAGCATTTAGAGCAATGCCCGGCACCCAGGAGGCGCTACATAAATGAGGCTATGATGCTTTCACGCCGTGTAGCTGGCAGGGAAACGAGATGGAAAAGCCAACAATTTTCCCTCCTTTTCTATCAGATGTTTCATGACGACACTGTGTCCTTGAATAGAATTCTACTGGATTCTGCGTTCAAGTGATGAATATGGATATGGATTATATGGATTTCATTTTTTAAATCTGTCAAGAGCAGCACTCGGGTCTCTCCTTGAATTTACAGTTTTAAGCCGTATCAAAGTACTCTACATAGTAAGCATTCAGTAAGTTCTTACTGGTTGAAAGAAATATCCGGACACTCTAAATAAATCATCCCTCTAGGAATCAACAGTGCTGCTGGAGTTTGGTTTTATTTTAATGCAGTGGCATGTGTGCCAAATCATTATTTCAAGAATGCGGCAATTGTGTTCTAAAATCCAAAGTATGTTGTTCCAGTCTCAGAGCATCAGATTCTAACGCCCTGCAGACTGACTCAACTACTTCCGCCTTCCTGCGCCCTTCAGCGCAGACTTTACGTGCTAACAGCGCCCTCTACTGCTTAGGAGCAAAGCTTTGCTCCCAAATCCAATCCCTAGACCTGCAAATCGGAATTCAGAAAACCGGATCCACAGGAAAGTGGTTCGCACCGGCCTTGAAAGGAGAGAGGGTGGCAGTCTAGCAGCTGTCCACGCCAGGAAAAGCTGGTCGCTAAGTGGGCTACTAGGCAGCCCACCAAGACCCACGCAGAGGAGAGTTGGTTGCCGTTTGTTGCCAGATCCCTTTCCTTCCCTAACAAGCCCTAATTTACTCTACTCCCCTCCCTCTCTCCCACACTAACCTGATGCTCATCCTCCTCCTCCCTAAGGTTAGTTGCACTGTCAGCCCTTTCCACCTGCCCCCTCTTTCACCTGCCAAACCGTGATTCTCATTGGGAGAAATAGGGGGACACAAGCCCATCCTCGGGGGAAAGCCCCTGCCTGCTGAGCAGGAACAGCTCTTCCTTCACTGTGATCTGATCCTTTCATTTGTAGCAGCATCTTAACTTGTTTTCCATGACTTTGAGTATATTCACAGAGCTGTGTAACTGTCACCATAATCTGATTTTAGAACATTTCATCATCTCCAAAGGAAATTCCTCACCCATTACCATTCGCTCCCCATTTCCCCCCACGTCCCTCAGCCCTAGGCAATCATTAATTGCTCGCCCTCCATAGATCTGACTGTTCTACACATTTCATAGAAATGGAGTCATACAATATGTGGTCTCTTACCAATGACTTGGCTCACTAACATGGTTCATACTTTCAAGCTGTAGTGTGTATCAGTACTTCAGTCCTTTCTACTGCTGAATAATGTTCCATTGTATGGATGTACCGTCTCTTATCCATTTGCCAGTTTGTGGACATTTGGGTGGTTTCCGCTTTTTGGCTATTATACGTAAGGATGCTATGAATATTCACGTATTTTTGTGTGGATGTATGTTTCAATTTTTCTTGGGTAGATACGTAGCAATGGAATTACTGGGTCATACAGTAACTTTATGTTTAACATTTTGAAGGACTGCAGAGTGGTCATATTCCTTCACCTTTAAGTGGGACTTCATAATCCACCCCCACCTAAGAATAAAGAAATATTAATAAGGGGGAAGTTTTTGTTGCCCTGACAGAATGTACTAGAATTATGATCAGGAGGTTTCTACCATACAAATTAGTCAGTCTTGATTCTTGAAGAGCAAAAGTCCAAGTCTTAACCCAGAGACTTGTTCTTCCATATTATTCACCTCTTGAGCCTGTCTGATCTTTTCTTTCTTGACAGTTCTGAACATGACCACCAGCATAAATCTTTTCACGTTCCTCTGAAGCATTTTTTTTTTTCTGACCCACCACTTAGAGTTATTCCCACTTGGAATTGTATGATTTCTTTTTTTATTATTTTTCAAATTTTTTATTCATTTGTCAGAGAGAGAGAGAGCACAAGCAGGGGAAGTGGCAGGCAGAGGGAGAAGCAGGCTTCCCAATGAGCAGGGAGCCCGATGCGGGGCTCGATCCCAGAACCCTGGGATCATGACCTGAGCCGAAGGTGGACGCTTAACCAACTGAGCCACCCAGGCATCCTGGAATTGTATGATTTCTAGGCCTTCCTGGAAGCAGGAAGAGTAGGCATTCCTAATAGGTGATTTGTGATGTTCGGTTTGTTTGTTTGTTTATTTTTCAACGCTGGGTTTGAACTCACAACTCTGAGATTAAGACTTGAGCTGAGCTCAAGAGTTGGACACTTAACTGACTGAGCCACCCAGGAACTCCTAGTGATGTTTAGTTTTTTAAAGCCATAATATTCATTTAATCAAATAAGAATTTCTTGAGCATTTACTCCCCACGCAGCAAAGTGGGGACAACAGAAGAAAGGTAACAGAGTTCCTGTTTTGGAGAAGTTTACAGTCCAGTTGGGGAGGAAAATAAAATTATAACTCAAAATATCACACAAGTGCCCGAATACCTTCAGCGAGGCATTGTCTATGGGGCATTGCCAGCCAAACATTTCCAGGTCACGGCAAACATACACTATGCTATTTGTGTGGAGATGGGGATAAATGTGTTTGGACACTGGGATGTCCAGGTACCCGCATCCTCCCTGACTGTGGGGCACACCAGTGGGACAGCAAACTTGGGGAAAACTCTGGCCCTTGGGATAAATTCCAAACTTTTTTGCTTGGCATTCAAGGCCCTCAGCAAACTGGCTTTAATCTACCTTTCTAACCATTTCTCCTATGAGCCTTTAATATCTAACAACCTGCTGAGCTTGCCACCTTCAGAACACTCAGTGCACTCCCTAGAATGGGTACCTTCTCCAGAAGGAGGCCACAGTAGGTCTTTCTTGATGGTGTGTTTGAGTCTCACCCCCCACATCTTCTCTCACGTGATTTATGCCAACCACTCAGACCTTCCCCATCCTGTCAAGTGCCCACTAATTTCCCTGTCCTTGGAGACATTCCCTGACCCCGCCAGCCCACAGGGTTGCTCCTTTCTCTGCAGGCCCAGGTCTCTCAGTATTTAATCCACATGTTTGACTCGTGACAGTATGTTGCCTCATAGTTATTCAACTATGCCAGGCACATAACTGTGGTCTGTCTAGCTCCTTCGGGGCAGATAAGGTGTTCCCTTTGGGTGTATGTAGCACCCTCAGCAACTCTGCAGAAAAGGGTGGATGAAGGAAAGGCTGCCCTGGGGCTGCTTACTGCAATGGTAGCACACTGTTAGACAATCTCCTTTCCACCTTGTACCTATTACTTCAGCGCTTAGGTATTTCTGTGCTTTAAGCAAAAACAAAAACATGATCTTGAAGGAATAGTATAAATCGACACTACTCTTGACTGCACCAGGATACAAGGCAATGATACGAACCCACGGAAGGCCTAGGACAGCTCCTCAGCCTGCTCTGCGGCAGCTGGACAGGAAGAGGAGAAGAGGAAGGGCAGGAGGAGGGCGAGAAGCAGGAGGACTCGGAAGTTGAAAGGAGTCATCAAGCAACCGAAATAAGTGCTCTCCCTGCACCTTATAATGCTATTCCAAATCACGCCTCTCTGTTCCTGGCAGATTAATATCCTCATATGTTTCTGCGTTTTAATGGCATTTTAGGCCATTTCAGGAACATGTAATACTCCATTTAATTTCAGCTTTACTACAGCTGAAATTTTAAACAGCAATTTGTTTTCTATTACTTGTTCTCAAGCCGGCCCAGGGTGCTCTGGAGATCCTAGGCACCCCAGAACCATCCCAGGCTGGCCACCTCAATCCTAGCATCTTCAGGGACTGGAGGCCTTATACTATAGTTTCTCATTTCTCCCCCAACATGGCTAAAAGATGTTGACTCAAAAAGGAAATTAAAGACTTTAAACAGTAGATTACAGAAATGTAGAGAAACCAGAAGGGAAATGATGCTGATTTAGTAAATACTCCTGAATTTACTCTGGGTCATCCATGCGCTGTGGCAGGACTGGGGAGACCAGTGTGAAGAGAGGCCTCAATGAGCTCACGGTGAAGACAGGTGGGGAGATGACTAGGGCAAGAAGACAGTTTAGCCGGGGAAGAATGGGATCAAGAGCTTGACCCCTTTCCTTTTTATTTCAAATGCCTTAAACTTTGTTTGATGCAGGAAATGGGGCTGCCAGGAAGCCCCCGAGGTGGGGCGGCGGGGGGGGGGGGGGGGCGGCACGTTGTATGGTGGCCTCTGCACCCAAAAGTTGGGATCAGAAATGGGATGGGGTTCGGCTCTGCAGCTGTCCATGGAACCCCCTCCCCATGTGCCCCCTAAGAGCGGCATTGAAAATTCTGTAATGCCAGGATCCCTAGCCAACGTGGCTGACTGAGACACTGGGGGAAGTAGCATCCCACCTGCCCACGTCAAGGAAACATTGCCTTGCTCTGCACGGGTGGTGGTTACTGCGGCTGCGCAGGAAGCTCAGCCCCAGCATCCTTGCCCCACACTTGTCAGACCTCATCAGCCACATCGGCCCTTTGGCTTCAGTGGTCACGGTGGAGGCCACAGCCGTGTGGAGGCAACTCTGGAGCCATCAGCCTCAGTGTGAGGGGTCATCCAGCCTCAGTTCCGGCATCAGCAGCGAGGCGATAGTAACCAGGGTTACCCCTCCTTACACATGTGTGCGTCCGTGGCACTCAGGTTCACAGTCAGAGGCCAAGGCTGAGGAAGCCTGGAGTTCCTAGTAATCAGGGACGATGGGACACCGTGTGGAATGACATCATTTCTGCCCCAAGTAGGGGAAGCAGGACATAATGATGACATATATATATATATCTCAAACACAATATATTACACTCGTTAATATCCTACAGCATCACGTAATCAGGGCCATGACAACTCCGTACAGGACCCTACGGCTGCTCAAAGGAGGTGGACCTAATCCAGGTCGCCGTGCGTGACCAAGTAAGTTGAGCACAGCTTGGGCAGGGGGAGACATTCAGAAAAACTATGGTGCGGTTGGAGCCCCCAAACTGTGCAGGGTACAAGGTGGACTTACGCCTAACCGGGTATTTGTACCCTATGAGGTAAAGCAGGTAAAGTAGCCCCATGTTGAGCGGTGGCAGCATATTATAGCAGATATTATGCATATTCTGAAATTAAAAAAAAAAAACAACGGAGCAACAAGTTTTGGGGTTGAATCCTGACTCTGACATGTATTCATTGTGTGATCTTGGGCAGATTATAATTTATGTTCTGTAAAATGGGTGGATGGGGCGGGGGGGATAACGTAAAATGCTGGAGAAGAGAGCGAGAGAGAAAGAAGCAACTTGGCATTAAAAACTAACATTACATAGCATCTCATCACGGGATTACAGGGTTCTTTGCAAGGATCATGCCTGTTGTAAGTAGGAGTAAAAGACTTGGGAGTCACATGAAGGGAATGAAAGAGGGAGATTGTGTGTCGATTAAACACCAATTCTTTGTATATAAGATTGTTTTATGTATGTACATCCTGTCCAATAAACCCTAACACACTTGACTGGGCTGAGATTTGATTTCTGAAATGTGTACTTTATTTTATTATTATTATTTAGAGAGAAAGAGAGCCTGTGTGAGCAGGGGGAGGGACAAAGGGAGGAGAGAGAGAATCATAAGCAGGCTCCATGCTCAGCACGGAGCCCCACACTGGGCTCAGTCTCACAACCCTGAGATCATGACCTGTGCTGAAATCAAGAGTCAGATGCTCAACCGACTGAGCCACCCAGGCGCCCCTAAAAATTGTACTTTAAGTTTAAATATGGGTATGTAAAAATTTCTGCTCTTATTTCTAGGATTATCTTTTCCCCCAAAACTTCTTCCCTTTTTCAATTACAGACTTTTTTATTTTCAATTTTCCTATACCTGCCTCAATTTCCTATTTCCTTGTGAAAAAATACTCCTTTCTCTTGGAACCCAGAAGTCTTCAGATTATATTTTGATTTCTTTCAGCTCCTCCTTCACTTAGTTGTGCTTTAGGTATCTGGATTTGGTTGCTCTCGTCTTTATTTGCAAATCAGTAACCCAAACTCTTTGTTGGCTTTGCTCATCTCTGAATTTTCACCAAAATGTTGGTCATTAGGAGATACTCTCATTGATGAGAAAGTAATGTGTGTGATCTCTCTCATTTTCACTGAATTTTTTTGTGTGGATTCCTTACTCTTAACAGCCTGGAAATCAAGATGCCTAGCTTATCCTTTATTCCATTAAAAAACCATTTGACTCCCTCCCTAGCTTTCTTGGTCATACTGATCTGACTTTACCTCATCCGTATCACCTCATAATTTATGATAATCAGAAAAAGCACCTGCAGAAGTGCCCCCCCATTCCTAACAGGCTGGGGACAACAATTTGCCGGGACTGAAATTAACATCACTTCAGTAGAAAATCACAGTGAAATGCAAAAGGGAAGAAAGGATTTTAAAAATATGCCTTCCCTATAGAAATTCAGACAGTAATGTATCGACAGATGGAGAGCCATGGGCATCAGTTAGAGGAAAATTACTCAGAACCGCTGCTGTGCAGGGGCCTGGCACATAAACCGCAGTTTTGCACATTGAGGGTTTGAACAATGAACAATTTTTACAGGCTTTTGTACATTGGTTTCTCTAATTGACAGCTAATTAAATGTCTATTTTATTGCGCATCTAGTTTTTCAAGTCTCTCAGAATTTCCGCAAATCCGTATAGCTACTTATACAGAATAATCTAAGCATCAACTCAGATGTATACATATATATTTTTATGCTTTATATATTCCACTATTTGGGATGGAAAGATAATTTTGAAAAAGAGCCTATAAGCCAAACGTAGAACCGAAAATGTACATAGTTTATGAATATATGAATATTCCAAAATTCCAAGTATAATATCAATCTTCCCATGTGCCATAATCAATTGCTAGCGATGAGAACGCCTATTATTTTTTAATCAAAAATAAGGAGTATAAAGTAAAACTCATAATAATAAATAAGAGGGCAGAAGGAAACTTTCGGACGTGATAGCAAGGTTAAAGGCATAGATTGTGGCGATGGTTTCAAAGATGCGTCCTTGTCTCCGAGCTCATCAGGTTGTATACATTCATTCCATACACCTTTTTGTATGTCAAAAAATGAAAATAAAAGTAAAATTTTAAAAATTAAAATTTTAAACCCCCCCCAATGTAAAGAGATGGAGGTGTGTGTGTGTGTGTGCGTGTGTGTGTGTGTATGTGTAAACTCCAAGGTAAATGAAGCAGTCTGACAGGGCTTTTGATTAGCAATCAAAGGGGTGGAGCCTTCTGTTGTCTTCCTGATGTACGAAAGAAATTAACCTATGACCCCAGTCCCCTCATCTCACTCCTTGCCATTCCTCAGGTGGACCTTCCATTCATGCCTCATCGAATTACAGTGCTTGCGTTTCTCCAACTTGACACGCCTCCAACTCCTTCCTTAAATTGCTCCCACTGTTCAAAATGCAAAAGAGTCCTTGCTTTGCTCCAAATCTGGCACGCCTCCAAGACTTCCTCGAACTGTTGTTCTCCCAGTGTTGGTCACCTGGCCTATTTAGCACAGATGTTTGAACCACTGGTGGCTTAGTACTGCCGGTTCTCCCCAAAATGCTGGCTGAATTAATGAAATGTCTCAGGGGAAACATACCGTCACTGTCGTAATCAATACATTTCTATAGATCAAGACATTGAGATAACAAGGTGCCAAGTTACCAAGACATCTACCTGAAAAGATCCATGATAACAAAATGACAGAACAAATAAAAGCTACAGTCATTTGGAAACATTCTGAGAGTCAGGACGGTTAGAGAACCATACAAGAAAGAGGAAAGTGCCGTTTCTTAAGGGTTATGTCTGCGGGCATTCTAGACTGCTTACTGCATCCGATGCCAAACCCAGTGAGAAAAAAGATTATTTAAAAACAGGAGGAGGGGCGCCTGGGTGGCTCAGTTGGTTAAGCGACTGCCTTCGGCTCAGGTCATGATCCTGGAGTCCCTGGATCGAGTCCCGCATCGGGCTCCCTGCTTGGCAGGGAGTCTGCTTCTCTCTCTGACCCTCCCCCCTCTCATGTGCTCTCTCTCATTCTCTCTCTCTCAAATAAATAAATAAAATCTTTAAAAAAAAAAAATAAAATAAAAATAAAAATAAAAACAGGAGGGAACTCAGGGCGCCTGGGTGGCTCAGTTGTTAAGCGTCTGCCTTCAGCTCAGGTCATGATCCCAGGGTCCTGGGATAGAGCCCCACATTAGGGTCCCTGCTATGAGGGAAGCCTGCTTCTCCCTCTCCCACTCCCCCTGCGTGTGTTCCCTCTCTCGCTGTGTCTCTCTCTGTCAAATAAATAAATAAAATCTTTAAAAAAATAAAAATAAAAAATAAAACCAGAAGGGAACTCTCAGTCCTGGGGTTGAGGATTCAGAGGGCCAGACGGGGGAAACTGTGTAAAAGCATAATCACCAAGCTTTGCACAGGGAAGATCTTACCAAGGGAGCCCCATGTTCCGTCAGGCTTTACCTCGGTTTTGCCTTTCTAATGTTTTGTCGCTCTATTTCCTCAAGGAGAACAGCAGGACACAAACAGATAATCCTGAACAATCTAGGGAAAGCTAACAGAGTGAAGTGTTGGCATTATCAGCCCATGTCGTAATTTTTTTAAAAAGCACTTTAGAAGCCTGCTCTGGTCATTTTCTATTTTCTAATCAGTTAGTTCTACAAAATGCTTGTAGCCATTTTCAGATTCGATAAAAACACATTAAACCGTGTCTTGCTGTTTGGAAGGCAAGTGGCCCGCAGGGTAATAAACGGAAGGCTGGGCGGACAGAGGCGGCGGTCGGGGTCGAGTCCACACTGGTCCCTAGGCCGTCCCTAAGGACAGCGGTGCACCGGGGCCTGGGTCTTAACAATGCATTTCCTACGTGTTATCTGGGAGCCTGATAGGCAGCTTTTTAAGTCAGCCGGCAGCTGGGCCTGTCAAACTGAGCAACTCTCTTCTGATTCAGCCCAGCTCTAGGATGCAGAGTCATGGCGACCAAATATTCTTCCAGACTTCGTGTGAAGTGAAGTGGTTTCAGGCGCTCTGCTCGCTTGCCGCCAGCCAACCTGCGCCCGCCCCCAGAGGAGAAGGGCAGGAGGAGGTGAGGAAACACATGTCCTTTCCGGGGAGGAAGCAACAGGCTGGCTGACAGGGCCTCTGACAATGTGAAGACCCTGCCTTGGCCCATTCAGAGGAGATGGCAACATCCTTCCGACCTCACACACAAAGGGCAGCCTCTTCCTCTGGGGAGGTAATCCAATATTCTCTGTCCTCCAGGCCACTTGGCATCAGCCACACCGTGGAACGCTCTCCAGAGCGCCTCTTCCCAGCTTCTTGGAAATGACAGTTTACTGTGAAAGCATAAGGAAGCCCACATATCCTCTAACATGATGAGATTTGTGTCATAGAAAAAATGATACAAATTTCTTGGATGTACATGATCAGTACGAGCCTCACTGGTTAACCGACTGCCGCGCAGGGTAAGAGCTGAAGGGTCCTTGATGGTTTTCCCCTCTTAAGGGCACTCTGACCGAGCAAGGACCGTCAGAGTCTGAGAATCCGTGGAAGTGCCCACGTGGTATTTTTACCTGTGTGCCCTGCTAGAGACGCTTCGGTCTTGTTAACAACTTTTAGAACAAAATAGAGGCGGTAATTGACAGAACATGCCAATGAGGACGTCCTATACTGATTGTCCTTCCTGACGCTTCCTGCACAGCCTTGTGTAGTGGGGAGAGACAGTTTTAGATTCAGAAAGGCAGAGAATTAAATCCTAGCTAGCCCCACTGCTCACGCGCTTGCTCACAATTGAGTTCAGCTGAACTTGGACTAAATACTTTACCTCTCAGAGCCTGTGGAATGGGCAAGATCATCAGTAGTTGTAAATAATGTGACCGCTCTCACCCCATTTTCTGGTTTTCTTTTCTTGACAGGCATTTTTCACTGCCTGAAATACCATAGTACTTGTTTATATTCTCTCGCTTGCTCTTTCTGCCCTGATGTAAGTTCAATGCTGTTTTCCCATTGTCTGGGAACAGTGCTTGGCACATAGTAACTGCTTAGTAAATATTTACTGTATGAATAAAGGTGAAATTCATGCTTTTGTAAAGCACAGAATAGAGTCAGTAACTGGTAGTTTTCTTCCTCCTTACGAGTTTACGTTTACCTCTGTGTTCAGTGTCACAATGTCTAGCTCAGAAATGACCTGGACTCCACACTGCACAAGTCAGGCCATGGAATTCAGCAGAGTCCTCATTGTTTGGGCCAAACGGGTCTTTTCCAGATTCTCTAACCTCTTATAAAGAAGGCTTCCCGAGTATTACCATCTGCATGTTCTAGATAAGAACTTAGCTTTAGGTTCAAGACCGTCTGTTGGGAAATTGGCTTTCTTGTCTTAGGTCCATTTCTGTAGCTGTTCTGTCCTCTCTCCCATCGTCTTGGGTGGCCTGGATGAAACTCCCCAGGTGTGGTGATGGTCATTCAATAGGTGGCACTCTCTCCCATAAGACCATCCTTCTTCACAGCCCAGATGACCTTATTGATAAATCATTAGACTCCTGCTAGATGAATAGCAGAGTTACGAGTACAAAATAGTCATGCTGACGATTTTGCAACTTTTCCTCCCCTCCCATACACCATATCCCACTCCCTGCTCTTGTTTCCTCACCTCCTTTAGAACTTCATCAATGTGCTAAGACCTTGAACTTAAGGACAAAGGGCTGGCTCTTTTCCTAAGAGGAGGAGGGGACAGAAAGGAGACATGCATTCGAAGTCCTGTGCTTGAAATCCAGTGTTGATTCTTTTTTTCATTCATTCACTTACTCACTCGTTCATTTATTCACCCACCATTTCCTGTAGGCCAACACATACCTTAGTGATGAAAAGAACAGACGCCAAGGGCAATGACCGGAATTTGAAGCTTAGATCTGCTACTTATTGACAAATTTCTTAACCTCTCAACGCCTCAATCTCCTGATCTGTAAAGTGGGGGTGACAACAGTACTTATCTCACAGGTTTCTTTCAAGGATTTCAATAATTAACTTTAATTATTATTTATAAAATAGTAAGAACTGTGCCTGGCACACAGTAACATTCAATGAGGGTTTGTTCAATGAATACTAGCTGTCTAATATGTTGTTAATGACGACTTGCTTGACCTTCACATGGACATGGTTGTGCTTTTTAAATATTCCCCACTGTAACATCTCTGAAATCAGGACAGGATGTCATAATGTGGCAACATCTCTTCCTTCTTAGTGATATACAAAATAGTCATTCACCTTCAAATTGAGAGCCTGTTGGGTTTGATGAAACATGGCAATTATAAATAGCATGTCTCCCTTTTTGCTGGTCCCTCTCTCAGTTTACCATGTATACTCATATTTTCCCAATTAAAATAAGAAAGGTAGAGAGAGAGAAAGACAGAGGGAGGGAGGGAAGGAGGGAGGGATGAAGGGAAGGGAGGGGAGGGAGGGAGAATGGGTCCTGGTCTACCCCAAACTGTAGCAGCCTTCATTAAACTCTAAAATCCTCACTTGCAGATACTGGAGAAGATTCTAGCCTTCCCTGCTTCACCTCCCTGAACTTCTTTTCAGCCTTAGGTGTGTGCGGTTGAGGATGGGGAGGATCCTTTGGTCAATAAAAACTTTCTGAGCAACAAGCACCACATTAGGCTCTGGGAATTCACCTCAAATTCACCTTGCAGTACAGTTGGGACGATATAAACTCCAAAAATTCTTTGAGCAAGAAATTATAATAGAGACCCTATATAATATATTCATGGTTTTTTTAGAAAAAGAGAGACAGTATTTATATTTGTTTTTCTATTTTTAATTGTTATATTTTTATACTTAGGATTCCGTCCAAGCCCGAGGTCTGGGTGGAAGCCCCTTTGGGGCTACGAAAGGGCACAAGGCCACAGACGAAAACGAAGCCTCGGTTCACTGCTCTCCCGGATGGGAGGGACTCGGGACCTCAGACAAACCCTGAGCCCCACAGCTGTGCCTTCCCCACCCCCTGCCGCACCCGGGGTGTCTTGCTGAGTCACACCCCCTCCCTTCATGGGAGCTGGGTGGGGAAGCCTGCTCTTTAAAATAACTGTTACACTGGCGAAAAAATTGCCAGTTCTAAACGGCCCAGAGGGGGTTTGGCTCCTCCCGAGCTGGTTCGAAGCAGAATAAAGGGGGAAGGGTCGTGATCAGAGCATCTATTATCCTTACAGCCTTCAGATCTTGAGAAGAAGGGGGCTGCGGAGCAGGAAGTGACATGTACTCACTGTACCAGACATTTGGGGTGACCCTCTCATTTTTCAGGTTGGAGTGGGTACCATTAGCCTTGCTGGCCCACCTGCACCAAAAAAGTGGATTCTTCACTCTCCCTTCATCTTCGTCCTTCATATTTGTGTCCTGCTGTTAATGTCTGGCAACAACCAGACGAAGGACGCTGGGAATTGTTCTAACTCGACGTGGCCTTACTTTCCTCACCAGTAAGACGTAGAGAGTGGCGCTGCCCAAGTCAGAGGGCTGTGCCCGGGGTGGAATGAAGCAATAAACTGCTTTGTAAATGGCAAGATTCTAAACAAAGGTTAGTTGTTTGTACTCTACTTATCTATTCCTGGTGTAGTTTGAAGGCGTCTGCTTCAAAACTCCACAAGCATTATGTGAAACGCACACAGTGCCTGGCCCACAGCACAGCTCAGTACGTGAGGACTGGGACTCTTAGTGGGGCCAAGGCATTAAGCTAATAGCTTGGGGATGCTGGTTATCTGTCATTATCTCCAGTGAAGAAACACTGGTCACTAGTGGGGAAAAGCAAATGCCCTCCAAAGAGGGAAAGAAAAGGATGGGGAGGAGTACCCCCTTTCAGAGGTTTTTCTTGCCCCACCCACCTCACCCCACAGTGCTCCCTCATTCTCAACCTCCCTCTGACTCTCCCCCACCCTACCCTTATTGACTCCCTGCTCTCTGATCACAAACCCTTAGCTTTCAAGATAACATACCATAAAAGCACGTAGAGATGAAAATGGTTGATACGGCTGAGTTGCAAAATGAGAGCGCTCGATTCAGCCTTGGAGAGAATGTCTAATGTGATGCTTCTGTTTTACAGAGAGGCACCCGAGGGTCATGCATTACCTCTACTTCTACTGTGGTGTGGGGTGGGGGGGTGCGGGGTGAGGTGGGAGGTCCCCACCTCTCCCCCAACCTCCCCATGGACCTGAAACCTTATCCACCCCGGAAGGGGGTGCCAGGGCTCTACGGAAATGAACACCTCAGGGCTTTTGTCTCAGTCCTTCCAACCCCCTTAAGGACATAATAAATTGCTTTCAAGTTTAAACAATAAAATAATTCAGTTTAAAACAGGCTATGATTCTTCTCCCACCCAATTCCCCCAACGAAGAAAAACAGCTAAAAAGTTTCCAAGGAAGGCCTTGCTCACACATGAATCATCTTTGGGGCCTGTGTCCCCTGTTTTGGGCTGCTGTGGTGGCCTATGGCCTGACAGAGAACCATCGTGCGCCCGTGCCTGCTTCCACGCTCACTGTCTGTCTCCCCTTTGGGACCGGAGCCTCTCTGAGGAAGGCCATGGCGTCTTGCTGTCTGAGGCTGAGCGCCATGTACTTGGCACATCCTGGATGCTTAATACTGTGGAATGAGGGAGGTGGAGTCGCAATGATTAGCAACCTTGAGAGTTTAATACCGAGATGTTAACTATGGAAAAAATAAAGTATTTGACATAAATATATCTTTACCCTGATTTGGAAGAAAAACACCATCTCCAACTACCAGAAGCAAAAGCACCTCCCTCCCTAGACCCAAGTGATTGAGTCAGTAGACCTTTCCAAGCTGCCTCCCAGGAACAGGGACGAATCCTCCCGGAGCAAGTCGCCTTCTTCTAGAACACCTTGTCCCTTGTTCTTGGTCACCCTTAGACCTTCTTCCTTTCCTTTTCTCCCGTGTTGGAGTATGGACATAGCATCTCATTTATTATGTTAGGGACCAGCCAACAGAAAACTATACTTTCCACCTTTTCGGAAAGACTGGGAGAACCCACCGTCTCTTCACGTCGTGACTGGAGGTTGGCCTAGGTGTTTGGGAGAGAAACTCAGAGGCAATTAGGATGCGGAAGAAGGGCTTAGTACCCGGGTCTGGGCTGCTCAGGGGCCTTTGGGTCCAACCACGCACTCCACCGCCCATTGCTGACCTGCGCTCCCCCAGCTGTTGCAAACCACTTGCCCTAAGAGCACCCGAAGGAGAGCAAAGGAGGCCGTAGCCAAATACCAAAAGAATCCCTTCCCCAGCCCTACTTGGTTCTGGCGGGGTCAGGCGGAGCAAGCAGCCCCCTCTAAGGTATGATTGAGGTAGCACAGGAGGCCCCCCCCCCCCCCCCCGCTCAAAAATACATTCCACACGAATGCCTGAACTGTTGGTGACTAATGCATCCCTTTATTCTCTGGACAAATATTTATCGAAAGCTCCCCAGACAGCGCCTCCCCCATTCAAACAGAAATGGTGTCTGTCCTCAAGTTAATAAAGAAATAGCAGAAAACTCTGACACAAGTACAATTTACCCAGTGCAAGGCGAGGCTCCCGGCGTTGCGGGGAGAGCCTTGTTTTGGAGTGTGGGTTGTTGACTTTCACGTCCTGTCTTCCAAACCTAGCTGATGACCAGGGCCAAGTTACTCAACCTGTTAGAACCTGTTTTCTTATACGTCCAACAGTGATGATGATAGTGTTAGCTTACCCCTGGTTGTGAGGATTCTGAGAAACACGTGTGCCGCCCCAGGAAAACTACTGAGAGCTTCTAGTAAGAAGTGAGCACCGTATTACGTGAGGGCAAAGGAAGTAGCGATGACAAGCGCCTGGAGGCTCTGAGGAAGGTTTCAGAGGGGAGGTGGCGTCTGATATGGGTCTTGCAGGACAAGCAGGAATTGGCCAGGCAGAAAAGACAGGTGGGCAGGTATCAGGGAAAGGGAACAGTGTATGCAAACTACTGAAGCAGGACGTGGCAGAATGCCTTCTTAGAACTTGAGAGGTTCAGTCTTCAAAGACAGGGAATGTTGGAGGGCTGAGGGGGATTCATCCAGTCGCTGTTCTGTTTTCCCTACAAGGCCTCATGTTCGCCTTCTTTGCTCAAATGACACCGCGACCTTCCTGGGTCAAAGTGCAGCAGCCCCTCCCCCCCCCGCCCTTCGAGTCCCCTTTCCTGCTCTGTTTATCTCCAAAGTATTTATTGTCACAGATAATATAAGTTTACTTATTTTACTTATAGACCTTCTCAACACGCTCATCCCCTTCCCCTCACCACCACATACATAGAATGGAAGCTCCCCGAGGAGAGGAGTCTCTGTGTTCTCCTCACGGACAGATCCCCCAGGCTTCCCACAGTGCCTGGCACAGAACGAGACCGACAGGAAGTCATTTAATTCATTCAAACCATAGTTGTTTGCTTCCCTCAAAGCGCCACGGGCCGGCTCGCCGTTGGGCTCCGATGTTGAACAAGATGGGGTCTCTACACTCCGGGAGCACTGTTGGTGTGGAAGTGTCGGGCCCTTCTGGGAGGTCTCCTGGGTCATTCTGCGACGGCTGTTGAGCGACCCCACTGAGGAATTCTGGCTGTTTCCTTTGTCTTTTTCTGCCCACGCTCTGAAGACTTCCAAAATGTAAACACTTCTGGGGTTGAGTCCACCTTTAGTAAGTCTTCCTTTTGCGTGACTAAGAATGTGTGTCTCGTGCTGATAGAGGTGACTTTGGGAATCCAAGGAGGCTGCCAGGTGCCTGGGGGGAGATGTTGAAAGGACAGGGTGGGGGTTCAGGAATGGAGGCGCCCAGAGACACGTAGCCTCTTTCACAACTTGGCCTGGGGCTGTTCCTGTGATTGGGTGTCTCCGCCAAGAATGTCCCCAGAATTCCAAGTCATTTTTAGAGGCAGTTTTCTTATCCTGTGGTCGATAGCCCTCAATAAAGTAAGTTTAAGATTGGGAAAAGAAAAGGAGTTTGTGTAGCTAGCTCTTTTACTCCTTGTGGTGAGAGGAATGAGGGCCAAAGGTTTTTTTACTGTCTTTTATTTTTGTTTCATGAAATATCACAAAATAGAAAAAAGAGTAACTGCAGCTATTAGCTTCACAAACACTCATTTATCAGTTAAATGTCCATTTACCTGGTTTTTGTTCTTAAGCTCACATTGGGCTTTATTTACCTTTTTTTAACTCGTAAAGTAATAAACAATTACACAACTAAACGACAAATAATACCGAGGAAAAAAATGAAAAAATTTAACCATAAACCATAAAGAGGTATTTGCATGCTCCCAACAGATAAAAGAAGAACTATTCCAGAATATATAAATGGCTCTACAAACCAATAAGAAAAAGAGAACCCCTTCTGGTCGTTTTGTGGCAAAGACAGTCTGGGTGAATCTCCCCGAGCTTTCCATCCCTCTTCCTCCTCTCACTACTCACTCACAACAGAAGTTCACACCTCAGGGCAGAGGGAGCTTGAAGAGAAACCACCCCAATTCCTTTTTTCCTCACGCTGAGCCCCATCCTCCACAAAGCAGGACTCAAACAAGATGAAACAAATTGCTGTGGAAATCTTAAATGCCATTTCTTTACACCTCCACCTTCTAACAGGGAAAAAGAATGCTGGTTGGTCCCTTATGTCTCCTTGTGAAAGAGAAGGGGCATGTTTAGTGCACGAATCTTTTTTAACTTCTCAACAGCTCTACAAGGTAGGCATCAGGATTTCCACTTAACCAGTGAAAAAAACCAAGCCCAGAAGCATCAAATAACATGCAAATGCCCCACAGGTAACACATACAGAAATGGCCTTTGAACCAGGACTGTGTGATTCCAAGGCTCAAGCTTCTCCCCCTAAACCACACTTCTAAGGACGCCATGATTTCATCTGGACTGCGAGCATGTCTGACAAATCAATGTCACTAGGTCACTATGCACAAGCATGTGACAAGGCCCTTGCCAGGTGGTGGAAGTGGGGGCAAGGGTGGACTCAGGAGGGGAGCCCCATTTTTCTTCCTGTGAGTCTGCCATGTGCAACAAAGGAAGGGGTCCGGTCAAGGTCGATGGGGCTGCTGGACGCCGGGAGGTTACCAGTCCTGACTGGAGTGTTCCTGCCCGGTGTTGTCCACAGGGCCCTCCTACATGGCGGGCATGCAAGCCGGTGTTTGGGAGCCAGCGTGGCCGCTCTGCAGACTGGAATTCAGCCCTGCTCTGCATCTTGGCCAGTGCGTGAGTTTCGGCAGTTCACTGATCCTAAGTCTCGGTTCCCTCTGATTTGCAAAGCAGGACGAAGACCTCGGTCACGGGAGGCCACTGAGACATTGAAAGAGATGTCAAGTGCTTAGCCTAGGGTGTGGCAGGTAGTAAGCTCTCAATAAAGAGAAGCTGTATTTATTTTATCATGAAAATCAGAATTTGGCAGGGAGGGATTACGAGGTGCAGAAATTCATTCATTTATTCAACAACTAGTCATTGAACCACCAGCTGTGCCAGGGGCACCCGCTTGGATTTTGCTGTATGTTATTGAATAGTGCAGACTGAGATCCTTGCTCTCTTGGAGATGTATTCTGGAACAGAGAGGCAGATAACAAGCAAAATCAGTAAGCAAATGACATGATATACTGAAATGTGATATGTGTCCTGAAAAAATATACATAGAGGTTTAGGTGACTATCCAAGTCACACATTTAATGTGGACACTCATATAATTTGAACCATCATCAGTGAATGCTAATGATGGTAGTGGATTTGGTTGGAAACTAATGTTGATCTTGAAACCGGACCTTTTTTGGTAATAGCGCATCGTGCTTTCTCTAATCATCTCCGCGTCCTAGATAAAGCAATCTCCTCACTCACTGATAGTTAGGGGAGACCTTGAAAATTCTAGATGCTGCTTCCAGATAAATGGTTTATTTTTAATAGTTGTTTTGTTTGCAATAAGAGTAGCATCCAGAGGTTAAATTATTAAAAAATAAAAACAAAATCCAAAGCTATAGGTAAAACTGATGGTATTGTTCTATTGGTGGTTGAGGAGAAAAGCATCTCATAAGTTGAAAAACCTTCTGGGAAAAAAAAAAAAAATTCATCTTAGAAACTCCAGGTTGGAAGGGACTTTTAAGGTTATGCTCAAGTTCCAAAGAATGATGTGGTTCAGACATGACTGGTTTACTTGAACTGTATTGGGCTAGAGCACCATTTCCTAGGAATTATAGGTTGATAGAAGTTAATATTCAGGAAAAGGAAGATGTGGTTATCAGTAGACTTTCTTGAGAACACTTGCTAAGGGAGAAAGGAGACTTGCCTTCACAAAGATGCTACTAAGAAGGCTTTTGGTGGGACATAGTTTTCTTTTTTTCTGTTAAATGCCTCAGAGCAGGCAGAGCTGGGAGAGATGCTACCAGAAGCAGAGCGGGCAGGCCAGCCCCCACAAGACTGGTGTCTGTCTCACTCTTCCTATGGTGGTTGGCTATCAAAAGTTTCAAACACACAGAGTACAGAGAATACTGTTACAAAATATCCACCCCAACCCAAACTTAACATATTTAAACAACATTCCTTATTTGTTTCCACTACCTATTTAATATGGATAGATGGTAAATAGATTTAGATGTAACTGATATCCCCTTCGTACTATTCTCCAGCCCTATTCTTCTCTCTTCCCCAGAAGCAGCCATCATACTGAAGTTGGTGCATATACTTCCTGTCTATATGTTTATACTCTTATTAATATGCACGACTCTACAATCGAAATAACACTGTTGTATGTGTGCTTTTAAAATTTGCATAAATTGGGATGCGTGGGTGGCTCAGTTGGTTAAGCATCTGCCTTTGGCTCGGGTCATGATCCTGGGGTCCTGGGATCGAGACCCGCATCGGGCTCCTTGCTCAGCAGGGGGCCTGCTTCTCCCTCTCCCTCTCCCTGCTTCTCCCCCTGCTTATGTGCTTCCTCACTCTCTGTCTCTCTGACAAATAAATAAAGTCTTAAAAAAATAAAAATAAATAAAATAAAATTTGCATAAATGGTATTATACATCATATATTTTATCCTAGCTTTCAGGATCTCTTTGAGGTCTGTTGATGTTATTATAGTACTAGTTTATTAGCACTTTTTCTTAAACAGTGACCAGTTGGATTTCTGACCCCTGGGACACATTTGGAAGGTTAGCAAGACATATTATTCCAGATTGGGTCTCTCTGATTAATTCTTTACGTTATTCATCAAACTGTCAGCTCCCTAAGGCCAAAATGCCAGTACAGGAGGTGAAATTTGCTGAGACAGGGACGCCTGGGTGGCTCAGTTGCTAAGCATCTGCCTTCGGCTCCGGTCATGATCCCAGGGTCCTGGGATCGAGTTCCGCATCGGGCTCCTTGCTCAGTGAGGAGCCTGCTTCTCCCTCTCCCTCTGCTGCTCCCCCTGCTTGTGCTCTCTCTGACAAATAAATAAATAAAAATCTTTAAAAAAGAAAAGAAAAGAAAAGAAAAGAAAAGAAAAGAAAAGAAAAGAAAAGAAAAGTTGTTTTCTTAAAAAAAAAAAGAAATTTGCTGAGACAAGGACAAGAGCTTCCTGAAACTAGCTGAATGGCAACGAAGCCATTGAAGTGTAAGGCAAAGGAAGACGGGGGCAGTGAGCTACTTACTTTATACACTTTTTGACCTCCGTCTCTTGGGAGTTTTTTTGCTCCTAACCGTCCCTGCCGAAGCAACTGATATTTCAGATATTTCTACCATAGGTTACATTCGCCTGTTTTAGAACTTCGTGAAAGTAGAATCATAGGGTATGTGCTCCTTTGTGGTAATGCTTCTTTCATTCAGCATGTTTTTGAGATGCATCCAAGTTGTTACATGGTCATAGTTCATTCCTTTTCTATTGCTGCATCATGTTTTGCTTTATGGATATTCCAGTTTGTTTATCCATTGTCCTATTTATGGACACCTGGGTTGTTCCTAGTTTTTGGCTATTATGAGTAATGCTGTATGAACACTCATGTACATGTTTTTTTGTGGACCTGTTTTCATTTCTTTTCGGTAGTGACCTAGGAGTAGGATGGCTGGCTCATATGCGTATATTTAACTCTATAAGGCACTGCCATAATATTTTCCAAAGTGCCTGCAACCTTTTGCATTCCCCCTAGGAATGTATGAGTTCCAGTGGTTCCACATTCTTGCCAACATTTGCTATTGCCAATCTTTACGTTTAGCTATTCCTGTGGGTTTGTAACTCATTGATTTTTTTCTGTACTAAAAACTTATTAGTTAAAACTAATTTTAGGGCGCCTGGGTGGCTCAGTTGGTTAAGCGACTGCCTTCGGCTCAGGTCATGATCCTGGAGTCCCGGGATCAAGTCCAGCGTCGGGCTCCCTGCTCTGCGGGGAGTCTGCTCCTCCCTCTGACCCTCCCCCCTCTAATGTGCTCTCTCTCTCTCATTCTCTCTCTCTCAAATAAATAAATAAAATCTTTAAAAAAAAAAAAATAAAAATAAAAAAAAACTAATTTTAAAAACACAAGCAAGGTTATATATAACACATATATTTGAAATATATTTGTGTATATTTTGAGGAAAGGTGTTAAAGAAAATCTAATAAATATCATTCAAAGAATATATTCACAACATTGTATGCAACAAACCAAATTTCAAGAATGATGCCACTATATATCTTTCTAACAGTTCTGAACTTTTATGTATCTGATAACATCGTTTCAGAATATCTTATTATGGTTTTAATTTGCTTTTCTCTGCTGACTAGATGTTGAACATCTTTTTATTTGTATTTATTTGTATTCAGGTACCTTCTTCAGTTAAGTATTTGTTCAACTCCTTGACCAATTTTTTAAAATTGTGTTGTTTATCTTATTATTGAGTTGTGTCTTTCATAACTTGGGTCAGATATATGTTTTGCAAAAAGATATCCAGTCTTGTGGCTTATCCTTAAGAGCAACCATTTTTAAGCTTGATGAAGTCCATTTATCATTTTTTTTCTTTTAGAGTAGGTGCTTTTGTGTCCTGTTTAAGTAGTCTTTGCCTAATCTAATGTCACAACCATTTTCTTCTAAAAGTAGAATTAGTTTTAACTTTTACATTGAGGTCTATGATCCATTTTGAGTTAATATTTGTATGGTGGGAAGTGAGGGTCAAGGTTAATTTTTTTCCATATAGAATATTGAGTAGTTCCAGTACCTATTATTGAAAAGACTCTTTTCTCTATTGAATTATCTAATTTGGCACCTTTTGTTGAAAATTAATTGACCATATAAGTGTGGGTCTATTTTTGGAGAGTGTATTCTGTTTCAAATAAAAGTCATTTTCTTTTTCCTCTTCTTGCCAGTATTTTGAAATTACACTATTAAAAGAGCTATTTGTTCATATTTATTCTTGCATTTCTGATAAATATTTCCTGACTCTGGTTACTGTCTATGGCAATGGTCAGACATTTGGTCTTTTCTCCTACCACTTCCTGTCTTTCCCTTGCCCTCGATCAACATGTATATCAACCTCTGTGGCTTCAAACTAATTAAAAAGTTGATTTACCCCAGGTTCTTACTCTTGTATTTTTCTCATCCTTAACAGATAATGAAACTTCAATAGGTCTGATGCTAGTGACAGTAGCTAGCACTCTGTCATCTGTGTCATCACTGATCTAAGCACATTGAAAGTTATTTAATTGTCCTAACAACTTTATGAAGTAGGAATTATTATCCTTCTTTACAGAGGAGGAATCTGAAGCCCTGAGGGGCTACGGAATTTGTCTAAGATCATACACACCGTAAGTAGCTGAGCTGGGATACACACCCTGCCTGTCTCCAGAGCCTGTAAACTTTACCAAAATGCTAACTTATGAAATCACCCATCAAGGGGCGCCTGGGTGGCTCAGTTGGTTAAGTGACTGCCTTCGGCTCAGGTCATGATCCTGGAGTCCCAGGATCGAGTCCCGCATCGGGCTCCCTGCTCGGCAGGGAGTCTGCTTCTCCCTCTGACCCTCCCCACTCTCATGTGCTCTCTCTCATTCTCTCTCTCTCAAATAAATAAATAAAATCTTTAAAAAAAAAAAAAAAGAAATCACCCATCAAACGACTGTAGTTGTAGATTGCATACCATCTGTGTTATCCTTAGTTAATATTTTTCTATTAAGTGGAGCTGTAAGGGATCTTAAAATGCATTTTTCAGATGAGGAAACTAAAAACCAAAGACAACTAAGCTGAAAGCAGAGCCAGGCCCTAGGCTGAGAGGCCCGAGGGCTTCTTCTCTGCCCCTGCTGCCTTGCTGGCCTTGGGGGCCTCCTTAGTTTGGATTCCACCGCCCTGGGGTATCTCCGGGTGATGGTGTCCCCAGGATGTGACAGTCTGTGCTTCGGGGAATTGTGTCCCATCCTTGGGCCTCCCTGTAGCACTCACCAGATCGTACAGACCTCTCCTCACAAGGCGTACTCTCAACTACCTGCCACGGCAGGAAAGTTACCCAGTAAAGTCACCCAGTGATCTCCAGGCATAGTAAAGTAGACCCTGACTGAGCCCTCCTATGGAAAGCATTGCATTCAACTCTATGAGAATATAAGATTTAGCTGCATGCCCTCCAAAGGCTTATAAATACTACCAGCAAATAATATTCATTAAGTCTCCAAAATGTTTCTGTACAGAGCGAATTTGTACACATAACTGACCCCAGTGTCTCCTTTGCCCCATTCTTCTACTAACTTTTGTTGTTTCTTCCTATAGTTAGTAAATGTATTGGTGGTTTCTTGGTCCAACATTATTATATTATGGTATAGAGAAATGAACATTTACTTGGAGGCAGTGATCTTGATTTCTAGGGTCCTCTCTGTCACTTATTAGCTGGGTGACCTTCAGCAAATTGTTGAACCTCTCTGAGCCTCTTTCCTCATCTGTAAAGGGGATGATAATAGTCCCCACTTTCACTGGGTTGTTGTGGCAGTCAAATGAGATAACAAAACGCTTTGAAAACACTAATCTTTTTGAGAGCTATAGAAGAAAGGACTTGGACTTCAGAGTCAGAAGAGGTAGATTCTGAGCTTCAATGAACACATGGCTGAATCTGTGATAACAAAACCATGTTCAGGAGGTGGGGGGTTGGGCTGGCTTACCCAGGAGGTGAGGGTCTGACCCTGGTCTGGCCCTGTAACTCATTTTCATTCTTTCTTCAGCAAATCACAAGTTATTACAAGTCATGGCCCTTCTTGAACAATCAAACCAAAACTGTCCATGATCAGATTTCAAAGATTTAAATAGAAGGAGGCCTTGACTGACAGGAAGAGAGCATTCTTAAAGACCGATTGGGTTCTCTTTCATTCACCCTCAACCAACCTTCACTGACTGTCTACAGTGGTAGCTGCTAGGCACTATTTTAGATGCTGGAAGAGAGTTAATGGTGCTCCTAAAAACTTCTTGAGAGGGTGAGGTGTAGGTGTGGGAAGGGCTCAAGGAGGTAATCTGGTTGGCAAAGTCTGAGTGAAGGAGTGGAGGAAATTTGTTTTGGGGGGGCTGATGGAGATGGGGAGCAGGGCTAAAATGCCCCCCAAACCTCCTCATCAATAAAGAGTTTACTATCTAGTGGGGAAAACAGAAATAGAAACCAAGAATGACAATGCAATGTGATAGTTGTGTGAAGGAAATATGAATATAGTGATATAAAATCTCTCTCTCTCACACACACACGATACACACAACACACGTGCACACACACACACATACATACGCACAGAGCATCAATTCAAATGGAGAGGGATACCAAGCAGGGGAAAGCTTTGTAGGCTCAGGGAAGACACAAATTTATGATTTGTTAGACCATCAGTCTATGCATTTAGTGCTCCTCTGCTCGCTTTCAACCACCTTACTCTGCATGACACTTTACATCTAAAAATACTTTCACATTCTGTGTTTCATTCGGTTTGTAGAAAATAGGAATGGAAAATGGGATACTTCCCATTTTACAGATGAGGAAATAGGCAGAGAGAGGTTACCAAAGTCACAAGTCTTGTCACTAGTAGGGTGGGAATTACAATGTAGTTTTGTGACTCTTGGTTGAAAGTACTTTTCTAGTATGAATAACTGACTTCATTATCAATCTGATAAGAGCATTATCTAACTGTTATGAACCTTCATTGATCTAATTTCCCCCTTTCTATCCTGTTGTGTATTTTTTGTTGTTGTTCTGGAACATAGTAAGTGTCTGTGGAGTCCTGTGCCACTGTGATTTGAACAAGCAAAAACATGAATTATATTCTGAGACCTAAAGGCCTCATATTTTCAAAACTGCTATAATTATAGTCCAGCCATGTTCAACCCTCAGGAAAGAATCTTGCAGTTTCTGCAACTGTCAAATGAAGGGCTTAGGCTATAGTCGCTCACTGCTAACATTCTATGATTCGTTTTTATAACCATCAATGTAATTTTAAAATATTCATTAAGAGAGAACACACACACACACACACACACACACAGATTTTTTAAAAAGTATGGGTAATTACAAGCCAAAATATTAATAATTCCTATCTTTGGGTAATTGAATCTTATGTGATTTTTTTCTTCTTTTTGTGTAAGTGTGTAAGTGTATACCTTCTTCTTTTTTTTTTTTTTTTACAGTAAGCACGGATAGCTTATGTAATTTAGGTAATAAATATGTAATACCACTAAGAACTGAAACTATGCCAAAAATGTTATCAGCACTTGGAAAAATCTAGCATACTTACAGCACAATGGAGTCTTTACAAGTCCATGTTTGAAATTTCAAATTCATTGATGAGGCTAAATAGTACCAATTTTTGACGAATGTATGTTAATTCAATAAGTTTTGATATACAGCCAAAGAGCATTTGCTAAAAGAGAGTGTTGGCTGATTATCACCAGAAGATACATTGATTTCTAAACTGTTCTGTCTTTATGACTTATGACCACACCAAGATGTAAAAGACCCTGATTTGCCTCCAAGTGCTTATAATTTAGTGGAGTTTAATTTTATGGGGGTGGTAGTGGTTAGGTTTTGAAGGTAGAAATTATGCCAAGTCACAATAACCCCTGAAAATACTTAAATCAGCTTCCAAAAATAGTCTATGGTTGCATTTATGATAGAGTAAGGGTCTACTAACGCGGTATTGGTTTCCGGGGGGCCCCCAGTTAATTCTGTAATTTCTTGGAGACACAACCACTCCCCACTTTCCTGGCTCTGGGATCCTTAAAGTCATTCATTATCACTCCAATCAGCCTGTGCGGTGACCTGCTTGCTTCATTGCTTAGGAACATCACTGCTCATTATCTTGTTATTTTCCTTTCATTCTTTCTCTCCTTCTTCTTCTTTGGTCCTTATAAGCCACAGATGTTCACACTGAAAATATGTGGTGCCATTGTCAGAGGGTAATATTTGTTCATAAGTAACCACTGAGCGAGCTCCTGTGAGTTGTGTTAAAACAGACCAGCAGCTGAGGTAGGTTGGGAAAAATGGAAAACATTAGGAAGTAGTGATATGTCAAACTGGGCTTGTAGCTTGGAAATGTACTTTCGCACCGCCCACTGCATGCGTCAGGCCCTGCGAGGGACACCAGGGACCACTGTGCCCACTGCCCTTACAGAATTCTCAGTCTAATGGGGGAGCCCAACGTTCACGCGCAATCACACAAATAAAGGTAAAATGGCAAACAAAGACAGGAAGTGTAGACGGTGTGGGGGTGGAAGGGGCCTCGGACCCCAGCAAATGGCCAAAGTCAGGAAAGTGCTCAGTAAATTTAAGAAAAAGTAATCGGGAGGACAATGTCTGTTCGTGAGGCAGAAATAGAAATCGAATCTTCTGTGAACTCACCGTGGGCCTGGCTGCCCAAGAGGTGGTATTTCCTGAGGCCACATGCAATCCTTAAAACACACATTGGACGGGTTGGTATTATGGGCCATGGTTTTTAAATGAATAATGCAGGCTCAGAGAGGTTAAGTAACCTGGAAAAGTAGGAAAGGCCGGGAAAGGGACCCTCGGTGGCAGGCTTAGAGTTGGGTTTTATTGGTGGGCAGGGAGAGAGTTGCTGGAGGCTTGTGAGCAGGCCTGCGGCTCCAAGGAAGGTATGCTTAGGAGGCTTTGTGTGCGGTGGGGAAGGAAAGCCCGGCAGTCAGGGAACCAGCTGTTAGACAGCAGTGAGGACCACTGCCCTGGCGTGAGAGGGAAGTCTCCATGGAGGCTTTCTAGAACGTCTGTCCGTAAGGACCTATAGGGTGTGGGAGGGGGCTGGGATAAACTAATCATATTTAATTTTTAAAAACTCCCAACACACAGCATAAGGTAACAAAGGAACATGCATCTACCCTGTGGCTTAATGTATGCTGCTAGATTTTGTAGCTTATAAAGTAAAAATGTTTAATATGATACCAATCGAAGATGGAATTCAAGTCAAATATGGATAAAAGCATAGACCACTTAAGAGGTAAGGCTGGTGACTTTTTTTTACTTGTTTTAAGACATAATTAATCCAACGGATTATTTAAGGAATAACTAATCCCTGCATCTTATAAAATGAGAGTCTTCGTTTTCAGTTCAGTCTTTATATTCATTCGGCTTTGGGCTGGCTCACTTGGTGACGCCCTTCAAGAGCTGTGTCTTTCCAACACCAGGTGCCCTGAGGATTTGGAGAGATTATTGGATGGCAGTCCTCTGGGGAAGGAGCTAGTCCTCAAGGTGTGTGGAGGGTGGCGGAACGGGAGGACTGACACCCCGTTTCCCCTACTCCCACCCCTGTGCCGGAGAAGGGGGTTAGCAGCCTCTCCACCCACAAGGGGGCTCCTTCGAGCCCGCAGTCACCGACTGTGTGGCCATCCCAAGTTCCTGCTGCCCGGGAAGGAATTTCAGAACCGTTGGCCCAGCCCCGTTCTTGCCCCGAGGGTTTGCAGATTCGGAGACAGCCCCCCAACCACGTGGAAGCCGGGACTGCGTCAAGCCCCGCTGCGTGGCGATCTTATCCAGTTTCGCAGTGTGTTCAGAGAGCTTATGGTGAAACTGTTTCATGTCTGGTCCAGGCTCCCTGCTGTAAAGCCCCGAAGTGAGGCTCTCTGAACTTCGTCATACGTTCTTCTTGTGCTTTATTCCGCGTCGCCCAGAAAAGCCGCCCGGCCCGGTGATAAGGTTTGGGATTGCTATTCTGGCCCTGGAGTCGTCTGCAGGCCGCCCCCGTATCATCCCCCCCCGCCCCCCCGAGCCGGTTGGAAAGACAGACAGTCGGGCCCCACCCAGACCTTCTGGGTCAGAACCTGCGTGCATTTGAAACCCGCCGCCCAGGTCATGTGTGTGCACAACAAGGTTGAGGAGCCCGGGGCTAGCGCTCTGCAGATCAGTCCCGAGAATCAGTTCCCAGCGGGCCGGGAGAAGTGCTGCCTTCAGAACCATGAATACTGATGAAGCGCTATAGGGGGAATCAGAATTTCAAAGGAGAGAGATACCAGGCCAAAAGTTACATTTCTAAAAAGTCCAAAGTAGGACAAAGAAAGGTTTATAGACTTAGGAGCATTTAACTGAGGGCATTTAAAACAAAACAAAACAGGACATCAGGAGCACGTGCCCAGGCCTCAGGCAAGTGGGCCTAGAAACTTCTTTGCCTCTCCGGATAAATCTATTGAAAGAATGTGTGAATGATTTTAAGAGTTTCCCTGAGTCTTGGACAAAGAAGTGCTTTCTGGGAATTTGAAAAACTCTGGTCGGAGACAAAAGAGGGGAGGGATTTTTTTTTTTTTTTTTTCCGTCTGTTTTTAAAGACACCATTTAATGGATCTTCAGCCTCCTGTGAGGCCAGGAATACTAGTCAAATGTGAGGACCCGGGAGCCAGAACGCTGCCTTTCAAGTCCGGACACTGTCAGCTGAGTCACGTGGGGCAAGCTACTTAATCAGTTTAGGCTTCAGTTTCTCCTCCCCAAAATGGATCGGAATACCTAACCTCCCAGGGTTGTTGTAAGGATTATATGCGAGGACATGTAACAAAGTAGTTAGATGGGAGCCTGGTACAGAGTAAGCTTTATATTGTTTGTTTACAAAACAATGAACTGAAAATGTCCAGCTTTGCACACTCCCTCCCAGGTTGGTGCGGTTAGGATCAAATCCCTGCCTCTCTTCCCTACCAGGCCCCTGCGACCTGACCCGTCCCATGGGGGACCTCAGCGCCTCCCATTCCTCCCCTCCCTGGGACCTTGGCACCGGGGGCCGCACTGGTCTTGCTTTTCTGCTCCCCCAGCAGGCTGGGCTCGTTCCCATCTTCTGGCCCTGTCCCCGCCTCTCTTCTCAGCCTGCTTCTTCTGCGCAGGAGACTTGCATGTCCCTTTGGGCTCAGACCCACATGCTCTCCCTCTCGGCTCCCTCCTTTCTGCAGAAATGGCCCCCTCTTACTTCCAGGAGCTCTCTAGCTACCGCCTTTTACATCTTCTCAGCACCTAGCACCATCTGAACTCATTTTATGTTTGCTTCTTTACCTTCCTACGTCCAGACTCCTCCACCACGAGAGTGTGTGCCCCCAGAGGTCACAATCCCATTGCCACCATTTCCCCAGTGCCTAGAACAGGGCCTCCCCACAGGCAGGGCTCCGAGAACATGTGTTGAGGGAAAGAATGAGCGAGGGAGGGAGGGAGGCACAAGACACACTTGAAGCTGAAGCCGCAGTGAAATTCAGGGGTTGCTGTGTGCGTCTCAGGTAAAGGCAGAGGGTCGAAGGGAGAAGTGGAAGGCCCTGGCTGCCCTTCCTCAGCTGCCTTCACCCCTGTGCCAATCTGCCCCTAATGTGGCACTGGGGAGTTTCATGTTGGCACTTGTCTGTCTCCCTGGGGGGATTCCTGCTCCTTGAGGAAAAAAGCATGTTCTTACAGGACTTTTATCAGCGCATAACACCATACCAGGCAGGCAAATAATAGCTGCTCAGTAAAAATATGAGGGCGATGAACAAATATAAGCAAACATATATATGCTATGACATTTCAAGTTAATGCTAATAAAGTTACTGGCGCGTCTTTGGAAAAGATTGGGTTTTTACTAAATGAAAAATTTGTTTCGACTTTACGTCTTGGAGTATCTTTGAGGTAGGGCATGGAAATGGACCGTAAGGGATGCTTTGGTACTTGGTGGCCCCGGAGTGGAAAGCATTTAGGGGGCAGAGAGGAACTGGGGGTGTGGGACACCTGGGAGCAAAGTCCAAGGCTGGAGAAAGTTCGTTTGCTGCTTATTGCGGGAGGACTGGAGAGAGGGAAGCAGGTGAGGCCACCTGGGATTTCCCGGAAGGAGGCAGCTGAGTTGCCCTGCCCAGCCCTCCCCCACCTGGGTCTTCAGTGTCGGGTAACAGGCCCAGCGGGGACTCATCCTGGGTGCTGAGGGTGTGGGTGGGAGGCGTGGGGACTGCGGGCTGGATATCTGCGGGGAGTCAGCAAGTAGTCTCTGAAGTACCTTTACATAGATAAATGAGGGTGGGAGAGGGGGAGAGAGGGAGAGAGAGGAGAGAGAGAAACCCCCCCAGGGAGAACAGGGGGAAGTGCTGCAAAAGGCACTCAGGTGACCCCTAAGAATTCAAGTCTTTCATTAGGCCCCACCTGAAGGCCAATTGTTCTGCAATCTACAGGGTGGTTTTGGCTCTAGGCTTATCTAAATCCAGTTGTGGGGGTGTGTGTGTAGGGGGGTGGTGGCGTGGGGAAGGGTTTCTTCCTTTTAAAGTGGGAGGCCAAACGAGCTCAAGAAACAAAAGCCCTTTTTGTGGCTGGAATTTAAATGCTCCAAAAATGACCTGGCTACAAAAGAGAGAAATTTGACTTTGCTTGAAAAATAGGTCTTTCCTCTACCCCCACACATGTCCATAGTATGTGTACACACCCAGGTCTCCTTTTAAACCTTGTGTGAGCACAAAATAGAATTCTACTCTTCTGCTTCTGCTGGGAGTAGTGAATTCTAATGACAGCACGCTTGGAAACATTTTTCCGAACAAGCACACCACGTGCCAGAGAGATACACAGAGATTTGGAGATTTTGGTAGGATTAGGGAGTTTCGGGTTGTAGCTAAATGAAGACTCAAATTAGACCAACAGTGGAACCTGAGGAATACACGGCGTTCTGCATCGAAGAGTGTCTTAGGACAAGTCACCTACCTTCTCTTCGCCCTTTTTCTCATTTGGAAAATGGAGCTAGTATTGGTTCCTGCCTCATCCGCTCCTGAGGATTACCTGAGCTAACGTGAGGGAAGCATAGGGGCGGGGGGGGGAGGGGTACTTGGCTCATAGTTAGCACACGTGAGAACGTGTGCTAGAACTTGAGTGCTGTATTCCTGAAAAGTACTCGAATTCATTTCCATTCCGTAGATGATCACTTTAGGCTTTGGGATATAAAAAGAAAAGAACACGTCCCAGCTTTCAGGGAATCTGGTCTAGAGTGAAGACAGACAGGTAGACAGATAATCGGAATCCTGTGTGTTGTGTAAGGGTGCGCTTCGTGCTATGGGAACTGGCCGGGGACCTTCCGCTGTGTTTCCCTGCAGTCCCATCTTGGTGTGGCAAATGAAAGGGGGCCATCTTTTAAGGTGGTCTATACTATTTATTTGTTCCAGCACCTAGCACAGTACCTGCCACAGAGAAGGACTTGAAAAAAGACTTGCTGAATGAATGGAGCTAATTTAGACCTTGTCTCTGTCAGTTTCAATCAAACAAACAAACAAACCTGAGTTCCAATATTGGCATAACATTGTAAAACTGAATAGAAGGGGGAAAAATCCAAGGTGGGTTAGGGAGAGCAGGTCAACCCAGCGGTCTGTGGGCAACGTTATTTTGGCGGTACCATCTTGTTCCAGCCCCTGGGCTAGGCAGTGGGCTGCCAGCCTGGAGGAGGAGGAGAGGAGAGGAGAGCTGCGCGGCAGAGCACACTCGGGCCGAGGGCTGGGGGCTGGACATTACTGTGAGAATTGAGTTAACTCATGTAAAGGGCTGAGAGCAGAGCCTCCCGGTGTGAACATGTCACCCGGCTGGCGTGTCACTGTCTTGGAAGCGAGCCACTGTAACAATGGGAGTGGCCCGGCTGTAGCCACACTCGTGGGCTATGGGAAGGCATGGTGTGTTGAAAGTAGAGGCCTCGGGTGGTCATGTTTGCATTTTAGAGAGAGACAGACTTAAAGAAGGGAAATAGACCTTGAGGAGTCCAGGAGCAGTGGGAGGTTGTGGCAGAGTCGTAGGGTACCTAAGAGACAGGAGGTTCTGAAACCAGGGGGTGAGAATGAGCAGAAGGAATTGGAGGTAAAATTGTCAAGGTTTAGTAAGCATTTAGAAGTGGGTAGTAAAGGTGGATTCCCCAGTTTCTAGCTTACTGACTGGAAGGATCGTGGTACCAGAGCTGAGGCAAAGAATGTAGAGAAGAGGCTGGTTTGGGAGAGCCAGGATGAGGACTTCCGTATTGCTTTTCTTTTTTTTTTTTAAGATTTATTTATTTGCCAGAGAGAGAGAGAGAGAGAGAGTGAGCACAAGCAGGGGGAGGGGCAGAGGCAGAGGGAGGAGCAGGATTCCCGCCGAGCAGGGAACCCGATGCGGGGCTCGATCCCAAGACCCTGGGATAATGACCTGAGCCGAAGGCAGCCGCTTAACCGACTGAGCCACCCAGGCGTCCCATGACTTTCATATTTCATGTAGGGACATCTTGCTTACACCAATTCCTTACTCAAACCTTTCAATGAACGACTATTGCCATTAGATACATGTCAATTCTAGTAGTACTTACCTCCTAGGATTATTCTAAAGATTCATTAATGCAACTCAAATACTGAAAACATATTAAGTGCACATGGAATTGTGTGTTTGCTATTATGAGTCTATAACTAACACAGCTTCCAAAGCCCTGTGCTGTCTGTCCTCTGTTCGCATCTCAGACTCACCTGTCCCCATTCCTCTGGCTGCATTACAGTTCCCCAGTTCACAGAAAACACCGGCCTCCTCCCATCTCCAGACTTGGGAACTCTTCACCTCCCGTTTTTTCTGTTTAACTTGTTCTCCTTTGTGTCTCAGCTAAGATGTTGCTCCCTCCAGGAAGCCTGGGCTGGATGAGGGACCCCTCCTGTCTATTCTCATAGGTGTCATCACACTGGTGTGTGTCTGTAAATCTCTGTGTTGGGAGCTCCTAGAGAGCAAGATCATGACTATTTTATGGAACACTGTCTTCCAATCATCATAGTGTCTGGCCTATAGAAGGGAGCTATACATTTTGTTGAGATGGATGAATGAGTTGGAATTTGGAGGAGAGCTCTGGATGAGAGATATAGATTAGGAACCATGAGCACATTGATGATGTTTGAATCATGAGAGAGATGAGATTTTCAAAGGTGAACCTTCATTCTTGAGCTCTCACAGTTTGACCACGTATATTTTTCTGGAAACTGTTATCCATGGTTCCAAAAGTTCCAACCTATTCTACTTTTGCTACTTTGGTGATAGATCCTCTCTGGTCTCCTTCATTGTTTTGTTTTGCTTTTTTTTAAGATTTATTTATTTGAGAGAGAGAGAGCACAAGCAGGGGGAGGGACAAAGGGAGAGGGAGAAGCAGGCTCCCCGCTGAGCAGGGAGCCCGACGCCTGGCTCCATCCCAGGACTCTGAGCCCAAGGCAGATGCTTAACCGACTGAGCTGCCCAGGCACCCCTCATTGGTTTCTTTTACCTTACTTATCCCTTGGACATCCATTTTCTTCCCATAATTTCAACTATCTCTTGTTATCTCCATGTCCAGCTTCAACTTTGCTCCCGAACTCCTGACCTGTATTTACAGCTGCTCATAAATCTTCCAACTGGACCTTTCACAGCTAGCCAACTGGAACAGGTCATTATTTCTACCCTCATTCCCATGCCTCAGACTGAGCTCTCCTCCCCGCTTTCCTAGCTTGGTTAATAGGCACCCCATGCACACAGTCACCCAAGCTAGGTCTTATGAGTTTCAGTTCCTACTCCCTCTCCCCTCCTTCCTCTTATGTATCTTGCCATTTCTGATTCTGGAAGTCTTGAATTTGACTTCTCATTTCATCTTCCTGCCACAATCCTAGCTCTGTCTTTCATGATCAGTTGCCTAGACTATCATAATAGCTTCTTAACTGGCCTGTCTCCAGGTCACTTCCAGAATACAAGTCTGATCATGCCACTTTTCCCCCCCACGACCTTCTAAGGCTGCATAGCCCACAAAGTGAAGTCCGAGCCCCTGACCATGGCATTCAATGTCTTCACAGTCTGGCCCCAACATATTTTTCCAGCTTCATCTCTCACCAGCCCATGCTCCCCAAACACTCCAGGTATATCTCCACATTGTATTAGAATTAGTTGTTTAACTAGCTCTTGTACTCCCAATTCCAAGGCGTGAGGACCACCCCATGTTAATCTCTGTATCTGAAGAACCTAGCAGAGTGCCTAAGACATGAGTGTCTTCTGAGTAACTGGCTATCATCACTTCCCAAGGGAGCATCTCCCCTAATCCCCCTAATCCAATGTCTGGCTCTGTGTCCTATACACCAAATGCACTCAATAAATGTTTGTGGGAATTGTTGACTTATTTGGAGTGCAAACCCCCTGAGAGCAGGAACTTTACTCACTTATTTTTATTTTTTAAAAGATTTTATTTATTTATTTATTTGAGAGAAAGAGAGAGAGACAGAGAAACAGCATGAGAGGGGAGAGGGTCAGAGGGAGAAGCAGGCTCCCCGCTGAGCCGGGAGCCTGATGTGGGACTCGATCCCAGGACTCCGGGATCATGACCTGAGCCGAAGGCAGTTGCTTAACCAACTGAGCCACCCAGGCGCCCTACTCACTTATTTTTAAAACTGAAATATATTTGACATATAGCATTGGATAAATTTCATCTGATACATTTATATATTGTTATGTGATTGCCATTGTAGCGGCAGGAACTTTATTTTAGTCATATTTGTATCTCCTGTCTAACAGCACCTGACACGTAAGAGGTACTGAATAAATCTTTGTTGAATAGAGGCAAGAATGAATGAATAAATGAATGAAACCATGTTCCTGGTCCCCTCTTTGCTGTATCTACCATCTCAGTTATTTAAAAAAAAAAGATTTATTTATTTGAGAGAGAGAGTGCATGTGCATGCACACGGGGTTGAGGGGCAGAGGGAGAGAGTGTCCAGCAGACTCCCCACTGAGTGAGAAGCCCGATGTGGGGCTTGATCCCATGACCCTGAGATCATGACCTGAGCCGAAATCAAGAGTTGCATGTTTAACTGACTGAACTCAAATATTTCCAGTGTTCCTCTGCATGATCAGCAAAGGCTCCAGGTGAGTCTTCTGTACTCTGAAGTTCAAAAGTAGCTTGATACATTTTTTAGTCCCCCTTCTCCCCTTCTTTCCACCCAAATCCTGATACAACAGGAAAACTGAGTGAGTATAGAGAAAGGGACACACAGATCAATATATATCATCCACGCAGTCAACTGAGTGGCAGGTATTACTTCAGTGGCTGCAAGAAAATAGCTGTGACGTCTGTATTAAAATACATTAATAGGGGTGCCTGGGTGGTACAGTCAGTTAAGCAACAAACTCTTGATTTTGGCTTAGATCATGATCTCAGGGTTGTGAGATCGAGCCCCACGTCAAGCTCCATGCTCCCTGAGGAGTCTGCTTGTCCCTCTCCCTCTGCCCCTCCTCCTGCTCTCTCTCTAAAAAATAAATAAAATCTTTAAAAAATACATTAGTAAATATGAACACATTGCTTCTTCATTGATAGATATCCTCTGTGTTTTTGATGTACGTTTCTCATTATCTTATTTCCCAGAGCACAGTTCCCAGCCTAGGCTCAGGTGGGGTCTGGGAAGTACCTTGAGGAGGGTTTCTCTATAGTGAGGGCAACAGATAAAAAGGAACTGAAATGAAACTGAAACCGAAACCAGGCAGATTTTTCTCATCACATCATCAGGCTGTGGGATTGCCAGTCATGCACCACTCTAGCTACATAGGAAAAGGACTGCGGGAGCTTTTAATCGGCCTC
Source organism: Phoca vitulina (assembly GCF_004348235.1). Lineage (NCBI taxonomy): Eukaryota > Metazoa > Chordata > Mammalia > Carnivora > Phocidae > Phoca > Phoca vitulina. The sequence continues at coordinate 29,232,477 of NW_022589728.1, forward strand.
ACCCTGTACCCCATAAATAAGAAACTCTGGGGGGACTCTGAAAACCACCAGGGCAGGCTGGGATGCAGACCCATAGGAATACAGGTGTGGCCATTCAGATGCTGGGCCACAGCCTCACCTGTGGGCAGGATGGAGCTGTTAAGGCTACCAACCCAAGTCAGACGTATATCAGAATCCTTCTGCCTTTATTATAACTGAGCACTGTATAAGGCACAGTACAGACACTGACACACAAAGAGAAGTGGTAAAACAAATGCTTTTTGAAGGAATATCTTGGATATATATACCATATCATTTTATTCTCACTAAAGGCTAATGCTAGTATTACGTAGCATCCCCACTTCACAGATGAGAAAACAGGCTCAGAGTGGGTGAGTCAATTCCTCAAGGTAACTCAACTGGTAAATGGTGGAATCAAGATTCAAACTTGTACTTGCTGGCTCTAAAACTCATTGTCTTTCCACTGTATTTTGTTGTCTATTATGTCAAAAGAGGAAGAAACCATTTGCCTGCCTGCCCTTGTGGAGTTTTCAGTCTGTTTGGGGAGGAAAGGTATGGCTCTAAAAATAAAACACCATGCTCCGAGAAGTTTAAGCTCATTGCTACAAGAATGAAGGCGAGGCTGGAAATCATTCCCCGCCGAAGGCAAACTCTTCTGGAATGCTTCCTGGGGAAGGGCGTTCAAAGCAGGTCAAAGCCAGCAGATAGAGATGCTTGACAAAGGCTTATGCCCAGTAGGGAAGGCAAAAACAAGGTGTGGGGGACACACACAGAACTTTTTCAGGACATGGCGTGTGGTCTACTCCAACGGAAGTAAAAAGTGCAGTAGTGGATTCGTGTGAGGTAACCCTGGACCAACGGTGTATCCAGAGCCCAGAAGTTCTTAGACGCCAGGCACAGGAGGTTAACTTGTTCACGAGGCACAAGAGCCTCGTGGAGGTTTGAAGGCCAGGAGTGAGGTGGTGCGCGAGCTTGTGAGCGAGTGTGCTGGTCTCCGAGTGCCTGGCAGATGGAGGTGCAGGGAGACTGGAGGTCCGACGACTGGTGGAAGCACCTGAGGGACACCTCTCACGTGGTGCAGACATGAAATGCCAAGGAAGGATGGGCAGGGGGTGGGGTGAGAGACAGTTCAGAAGTGAGGCGCACGGGACTTGAGTTGCTGTTGTAGGTGGCCGGCAGGACAGGAAGGGCGGGATCGTGTAGATTGTTTCAAATTTGGGAAGGACCCCGAATTGGGGGATGGGTGTATTTACCTAGGGCAGGAAGAACGGAGGATCTGGGGTGTGGGTGTGTGGAGCTCAAGGTGACGGGAGGCAGATGACAGCTCCGAAGTTGCTGAGAAAGGCTCCGAGGCCCTGGCCGTGGGCTCGGGGTTAGCAGCCATTTGCCTGGCGTGATGGTCGGAGAAGCTGGTTCCGGTCAAGTGTTCTACTTGACTGGATTCCTACCAAATGGTAACTGCGTGAACACCACTGATTTAAAAAAAAAAAAATGGCATCAGAAAACATGGGTAAAAGGAGTTTTGGAGTCATATCCAGCTAAATAAAGAACAAAGATTTCTAGCTGGTTAAATAACTAAAAAGCTATTTAAACATTACTAAAAAGTTACTTAAAAGTTAATTGGATCAATTTTGAAACACTGACTTTGAGATTTTTCCTATAGACTGGAGGGATCATAATTAAACTTAATTGTAGTCACGCTAGATTTCCTCCCGATGTTTATTTTTCTTCTAGTTATATTTCAGACAATTAATAGTGTCTAATGACTCAGAGTTTTGTGTAATTACCACCAATGATTATAATCTCTCTCTTATGGAATGTTCTTTTCACACAGGCACTCTGGAGGGGAAGGAAATTTATGATTATTCATGAAAGTTCCTCTATAGGCTGTAAAAAAATTATCAGACGTTAAAAGAAATTTATTATTCATTTATATCTCTATTTGTAGCTAGAAAAAAGATAAAAAATTACAGTATACTTTTAAAAGTTCTAATGGTTCCCTCTCACACAGAGCCTTTCTTTCAATTTTAGAGTGTTTGAGAAAAATGAAAATTTTTAAGAAGGGAGACACCTTTTTTTTTTAATTCCTTGAAGTGCTTGGTTTTTAGGTCCCCCTTTCCCCCAAGTGTGAAGTATTTTAGTGAAAGTTTCATTCGACTTCGTCAATAATTAATCCTCTGTTTCTTTGAAAAGTCTGACAATGTAAGAGTAACAATAACAGGCCATAAAACACTCCCCCTAATTGTGCAAGGGCTCATTCTTCCCTAACCCGGTTCGGGTTGACTGGAATGTGCTGAAGTCACATTCCAGCACCTTCCACCAGCCAGGAGAACCACACAGGACTCCGAAAGGAATGGACAAGAATATTTCCCTATTTCTCCACTTAGCAAGGAGGACTAGGAAGAAGGACTAGAGGAGGCAGGGAGGCACAGAAAAAAGGAGCTGGAGAACAAGGGCAAATGAACCAGGGAGGAAAGCTGGTCTATGTGTAGAAGGATGGGGCTGATGGGATGGAGAAAATCAAACCCGGGGGGAGGCCCATTAAACTAAGTTAGGGAGACGGATAGAAGAGCAGATCTGTCAGTAAGGACAAAGGCATCACATGCAAAAAGAAGAAACACATTTCAGAAGGTAAACGCTGTTCCTTCACCAGGATCCCTTCCCCCGTTCCTCTCTATCAAGAAAATATAGTTGGAAATCCAACTGGAAGTTTTCTTCATTTATCTGGCTAGTGGATGACTGAATGGAAACCTAAAAACCGAATCTCGAAATTTTTACTGGGATCTAATCAGTAACTCTTTAAAATTAATACAGGGTTCTATAATGAATTAAAAAAATTTTTTTCTAGTAACTTTTTGCTTTGAACTTTTTGTCTTAATTTGCTCTTGAGTGATTGGGTTGGTTTCGAGAGAGGGAACTCACTGTGATATCTTGGCCCAAAGTCTCCAGATATTTTTCTTAATAATTTTATTGAGGAGGGGCACCTGGATGGCTCAGTCGGTTAAGCATCTGCCTTGGACTCAGGTCATGATCCCAGGGGACTGGGATCAAGCCCCATGTCGGGCTCCCTGCTCAGTGGGGAGCCTGCTTCTCCCTTGTGCTCCCTCCCTCTCTCTCTCAAACAAATAAATAAAATCTTTAAAAAAATAATTGTATTAAGGTAGGATAACATACCGTAATATTCACCAGTTTTAAATATACAATCAATTATCTTTTATTAATGTACCTCGTTGTACAAGTATCACCATGGTCCAATTTGAGAACTTGGCCATCACCCTGGTAAGATCTCACTTGCCCATTTGCAGTAAATTTCCATTCCTACCCCAAGCCCCAGGCAACCACTGATCTACTTTCTATAAATTTGGCCCTTCTGGACATTTCATCTAAGTGGGATTACATAATATATGGTCTTTTGTGACTGGTTTCTCTCACTTTGCAATGTTTTTGAAGTTCATCTCTGTTGCAGCAAGTACCAGTCTTGCATTCTCGTACTGCTGAACAGTATTTCATTGTGTGGCTATACCACATTTTGCTCACCTCTTCACAGGCCGGTGGACATTTGGATTGTTTCCACTTTTTGGTTATGATGAATAATGCTGCTGAGAACATTCCTGCGTGAGTCTTTGTGTGATCAATGCTTTCACTTCTCTTGGTTGGATGCCTAGGGATAGAATTGCTGGACCATATGGTAAAGTTATGTGTACCATTTTAAGAAACTGCCATGATTTTTCAAAGTGGCTGCACCATTTTACATTTTCACCAACAAGATAAGAAGGCAGAACAATCAATGTGCTTGTCTTCATAGCCTTGTCAACTTATGTTATTGTCTCTTCTATTTTTATACTTTTACTTTTAAATTTTCAGCTTTATTGAGACATAATTGACATGTAAAATTATAAGATATTTGAAGTGTACATTATGGTGATTTGCTACATATATATACATTTTGAAAGGATTCCTCCATCTAGTTAATTAACACATCCAGCACCTCCCTTTTTTTTTTAAGTTTTTATTTATTTAAGTAATCTCTACACCCAACATGGGGCTCAAACTCACAACCCTGAGATGAAGAGTCACATGTTCTTTTGACTGAGCCAGGCAGGCGCCCCACCTCACTTTTTTTTTTTTTTTATGAGAATATTTAAGTTCTATTTTTTAGTAAATTTCAGTTACACAATACAGTGATATCAATTATAGATCCTTAGACCTTATAGCTGAAAATTTGTACCCTTTTACCTACTCAATTCCTATTTCCACCACCCTTCAGATGCTGGCAACTACTCTTCTACTTTGGTTCTATGACTTTTTTTTTTTCTTTTAAGATTATGCATGTAAGGGATGAGATGTACTATTTCTCTTTCTCTGATTTCTTTCTTCTTCTTCTTCTTCTTTTTTTTTTTTGTTAGATTTTATTTATTTGAGAGAGAGAGAGATAACCAGAGAGAGCATGAGCAGCGGGGAGAAGGAGAAGCAGACTTCCCGTTGAGCAGAGAGCCCGATGTGGGGCTCGATCCCAGGACCCTGGGGTCATGACCTGAGCCGAAAATAGACACCCAACTGACTAAGCCACCCAGACACCCCTGATCTATTTCACTTAGCATAATGCCCTTAAGGTCCATCCATTTGTTGCAAATGGCAGGATTTCCTCCTTTCCCAGGGCTGAATAATAATCCTGTGTGTGTGTGTGACATTTTCTTTATCCAGCCAACTTTTGACAGATACTTAGGTCATTTCTATATCTTGGCTACTGTAAATGATACTGCAATGAACATGGGAGTACAGATGTCTCTTCCAATCCATGAGCATGGAATATCTCCGTTTATTTGTGTCTTCTTCAATTTCTCTCATCAATGTCTTATGGCTTTCACTGTACAGGTCTTTCACTTCCTTCGTTAAATTTATTCCGAGGTATTTTATTCTTTTTGATGCAGTTGTAAATGGGATTGTTATCCTAATTTCTCCTTCTGATAGTTCATTACTAGTGTATAGTAACATAACTGATTTTTATGTGTTGATTTTGTATCCTATAACTTCACTGAATTAGTTGATTAGTTCTCTAACAGGTCTTTAGTAGAGTCTTTAGAGTTTTCTCTATATAATATCGTGTCATCTGTAAATAGAGAGTTTTATTTTTTCCTTTCCAATTTGGATGTCTTGTATTTCTTTTGCATACCTAATTGCTGTGCTAGAATTTCCAGTATTATGTTGAATAAAAGTGGCAAGAATGGGCCTTCTTGTCTTGTTACTGATCTTAGAGGAAAGGCTGTTAGCTTTTCACCTTTGAGTCTGATGCTGGCTGTGGTTTTGTCATATATGGCCTTTATTCTGTTGAGGTACATTCCCTTTTAGCCAGTTTGAGAGGTTTTTTAAAATCATTAATGGATATTGAATTTTATCACATGCTTTTTCTGCATCTATTGAGATGATCTAGATTTTTATCCTTCATTTTGTTAATGTGGCATATCACATTGATTGTGGATGTTGAACCACGCTTGCATCCCTGGAATAAATCCCACTTGATTATGGTGTATGATTCTTTTAATGTATTTTTGAATTCAGTTTGCTAATATTTTGTTTAAGATTTTTTTGCATCTATATTCACCAGGGATACTGGCCTATAATTTACTTTTTTTGGAATGTTCTTTGTTTTGTTCTTTTCTTGGAATGTTCTTACCTAGTTTTCAAATCAGGGTAATGCTGGCCTCTTAAAATGAATTTGGAAGTGTTTCTTCCTCTTTACATTTTTTTTTTTTTTTAAGTAATCTCTACACCCAGCTTGGGGCTCAAACACACAAGCCCGAGATCAAGAGTCGTTTGCTCCACTGACTGAGCCAGCCACATGCCCCTCCTCTTTAATTTTTTGCAGAGAAGAATTGGTATTAATTTTTCTATGTTTAGTGGAATTCACCATTGAAGTCATCTGTTCCTGGACTTTTATTTTTTGGGAGGTTTTTGATTACTGATTCAATTTCTTTGCTGGTTATCGGTCTGTTTAAGTTTTCTATTTCTTTGTGATTGCCTTGGTAGGCTGTGTGTTTCTAGGAATGTATCCATTTCTTCTAGCTTGTCTAATTTGTTGGTGTTAATTGGTCATAGTAGTCTCTTATAATGCATTGCATTTGTGTGCTATCAGTTGTAATGTCTTTTTAATTTCTGATTTTGAGTCCTCTTTTTTTCTTAGTAAGTCTAGCCAAAGGTTTGTCTTTTCAAAAAAAAAACCACACACACACACACACAAAACAAAACAAAACAAAACCACAGTTCTTAGTTTTATTGAACTTTTCTATGTCTTTTTTACTCTTTCATTTATTTCCTTTTTTTCTTTAGTAAAAGGTGAAAGTTTTATATGATCTGAAGAGACACCAGAGTATTTTCATTTCCTTCTTTCTACTAACTTTGGGCTTAGTTTTGTTCTTTTTCTAGTTCCTTGAAGTATAAAGTTAGGTTGTTGATTTGAGAGCTTTTTTAAATTTATTTTTAATTTCTTTTAGATGAATCTCTACATCCAATGTGGGGCTTGAACCCCAAGATCAAGAGTCACATGCTCTACTAACTGAGCTAGCCAGGTGCCCTGAGATCTTTTTTTTTTATTAACCTAGGCATTTATTGCTATGAATATCCCTCTTAGGATCACTTTTGTTAGATGATTTTTGTATATTTACATTTTATTTTCTCTCAAGTTATTTTTTTAATTTCTTTTAAAAAAATATTTATTTATTTAAGTAATCTCTACCCCTAACATGGGGTTCAAACTCATGACACTGAGATCAAGAGTCATATGCTTTTCCGACTGAGTCAGTCAGGTGCCTCTTGATTTCTCTTTTGATTTCTTTGTTGACCCATTGGCTGTTCAGTAGCATGTTGTTTAATTTCCACATATTTGTAAATTTCCCAGTTTTCTTCTTGTAACTGAGTTCTAGTTTCATACCATTGTGGTCAGAAAAGGTGCTTGGTACTATTTCAGTCTTCATAAATGTATTAAGATTTACTTTGTTGCCTAACATTTGATCTATCCTAGAGAATGTTCCATGTATGTTTGAGAAGAATATGTATTCTGCTGCTATTGGATAGAATGTTCTGGAAATGCCTGTTAAGTTCAGATAATCTTACATGTAGTTTAAGTCTATTTTTTTCTTAATTTTCTGTGTGGATGATCTATCCTTTGTTCAAAGTGGGGCACTGCAGTCCCCTACTATTATATTGCTATTTTGCCCTTTGGGTTTGTTCCTCTTGTCAAATTGACCCCTTTATCATTATATAATGACCTTTTTTTTGTCTCTTATTACAGTCTTTGGCTTAAAGTCTATTTTGTCTGCTATAAGTCAGTCACCTCTGCTTTATTTTGGCTTCCATTTGCATGGAACATCTTTTTTCATTGCTTTATTTTCAGTCTGTGTGTGTCCTTAAAGCTGGTGAGTCTTTTGTAGGCAGCATAGTTGGATCTTGTTTTGTTTTTTTTTTTTAAATCCATTCAGCCACTCTATGTCTTTTGATTGGAGAATTTAGTCCATTTACACTTACAGTAATAATTGATGGGTATGGACTTATTATTATTATAACCATTTTTCATGGCTGTTTTATATTTTCTGGCTGTTTTATAATTCCTTTGTTCCTGTCTCCCCCTCTTCTCTCTTTGTGATTTGATAATTTTCTATAGTGGTATGCTTAGATGCCGTTCTCTTTTTCTTTTGTGTATCTACTATACATTTTTGCTTTGTGGATACCATGAGGCTTACATAAAACATCTTATAATAGTCTGTTTTAAGCTTATAACAACTTAACTTTGAACACATACTAAAGCATTACATTTCTACTCCCCCCTTTATGTTTTTGATGTCACAATTCATCTATTTTTATCTTTTGTATCTGTTAACAAATTATTATAGCTATATAATTATAGTTATTTTTAATGCTTTGTTATTCATCTTCATACTAGATTTATAAGTTATTTATCCACCACCACTACAACATTAGAGCATTCTGAATTTAACTATATATTTACCTTTACCAGTGAGATTTATACTTTCATATGTTTTCCTTTTACTAAATAGTATCCTTTCATCTTAGCTTGGAGAAGTCCCTTTAACATTTCTTGTAAGGCCAATCTAGTGGTGCTGAACTCCTTCAGCTCCTTATATGTGTTTTTCACTGCTATATCCTCAATTCCTTGAAGGTGGTAGGTATTCAATAAATATTTGATGAGGGAATGAATGAATGAAAGAAATACTAGGGTAGTAAATCAGTCAGGAAAAACAAAAATGTCTTTATTGCCTGAGTAGGTGGGGAGTATAGAACAAAAGTTCTAGAGAACAAACCTGAGTACAGTGCTAGGAGGTAAGGCTTACCTTAGGTTTGGGTCTTTTTTGATGCCACTCTGATTCAGAATCTGTGCCTGCAGCTGTGAATATGCTGATGAAGTGCCTTTTGCCCAGCTCAAGTATAACTTTGGAGGGGAATTTAATGTATTAGTTAATGGCATAAGCTTTGTATTAGACATTAAGTTATTCAATAAATGTATTTATGCCCCTTGCCACATACCAGGCACTTTGCTAGGATTTGGGGATTCTGTTAGTAGACAAGGCAGATGTGTAGCTTGCCCTTAGGAAGTGGTCAGCTCCCAAGAACTTACTAACTAGCTGTGTGACCTCGTGAATATTATATAACCTCTCTGAGCCTATTTTCCTCATTCATAAACTGAGGATTGTAAATTACTGCCTTATTTGATTTTGATAAGTATTAAATAATTATAGAAAGCAATGACTGCAGCTATGCTAAGTGTTCAAAATGGCATTGGGGCGCCTGGGTGGTGCAGTCGGTTAAGCGTCCAGTTCTTGGTTTCGGCTCAGGTCGTGATCTCAGGGGTTGTGGGATCAAGGCCCATATCATGGGGGGAGTGTGGAGTCTGCTTGAGACTCTTTCCATCTCTCTCTCTGCCCCTTACCCCTTAAAATAAATAAATAGATCTTTTTTTTTTTTTAAGATTTTATTTATTTGAGAGAGAGAGACACAGCGAGAGAGGGAACACAAGCAAGGGGAGTGGGCGAGGGAGAAGCAGGCTTCCCGTGGAGCAGGGAGCCCGATACGGGGCTCTATCCCAGGACCCTGGGATCATGACCTGAGCTGAAGGTAGATGCTTAACGACTGAACCACCCAGGTGCGCCTAAATAAATCAATCTTAATAAAATAAAAAAAAATGGTATTATATGTTGTCCAGCCTATTCAGCCTCAACTTCCACTTAGTATCTTATTAATGGTTTTCAGCAAATCACTAAGGGACAGAAAATTAACATTTCTTTTAAAAAATATTTAAACTTGCTTATTATAATGGCAATACATGCCCTAGAGTCAAAAACAAATTCAAAGAGTACAGAAGCATGTACAATAAAAAATTGCCCCCAATTCTTTCTTCAGAAGTAATCACTATAAACAATTGTTTGCCCTCCCTCCCAAAATCCTGTGCTTATACAAGTATATATATGCGCATCCTTTACAAACAGCAAATGAAATTAGATACTACTGTTTATCATTAGCATTTTCACTTAAGAGTATACACTGGAGAGTTTTCCAAGGGCAGCGATTATTGTTCTTATTCAGAATGAGGATTTCATAATATTCTCAACACACACACACACACACACACAAACCAAACCTCTCTTAAGCTTTTTGAGAAAGTTTGTGGGCTACACCCTCCTTCGCTCTCCACCCCCGGAACTCCCCAGTCTTATCCCCAGCAGCTTCTAGCGGTCAGAGACTGGCACCCGCCCACCCATGTTTTCTTGGCCTGTGGCCGGCTGTGGTCAAACCAGCAGCAGAGAGTGGGGGTGTGGCTGAGGGTAGCAAAGAAGGAAGAAAAAACAAATTTTCCATGAGTAGTTGGGAAAGAGCAACAAGAGTAAAATCAAATTGACATAAGACACTAGCACCCAAAAGTGTTTTATTACATGTATTTAAATAAAAGGTATCAAGAAGAATGTTCTATAAGGGTTTAAAAGGCAGTGGGTACAGGAACACCAGGCTCTTTAAAGTGGTAGCCACAGCTGCATATGAAAGCACAGTCTGTGGATGTGGGCGTAAGAAGGGCCTTGGGGTCCCTGTGGACAAACCTGCTCTCCAGAAGTGTGGGGGGTGGAGGATGGTGAGAGAGAGATCCCTTCAGAGAAAGGAAACAGCAAGATACCAAAGTTGGGCCTAGTGCCAGATGAAGGAGAGGGAATGCTCTGCCCTTCCTCACTGAAAATTAGACTTAACTTCCTCCATTTTCCACCTGCTTGTGCCTTCTCCCACCTCACTGCTCTTAGCCCAATTCCTTTATTTGACTTCTTTGAGGGACTTCACTAGAGCTCAGCCCCCATCCATGACTCTAGATGACTGATGTCTACTTCTGGCTACGACCCCTTCTCAGTGGTTGGACGCCAAGGCAAGGAAAATCTAAAACAGAGATTCTGATAAGCTTGGGGGATGGAGAAATAGGTCTTTGCCTCTTTCTCTTGGCTTATTCATTTAATCTTAGGTCTCTGGATTGTTTCTACCTCCACCTGAGCCAGAAAATAAGATTACAGAAAGGTTTAGAGTTTCTAAATTAGTCTGTTACAGAAACCAGCACCTCAGCCTACAGGCCTGGCTCAGAGCCCACACTCGAGAAAGCAAAATCTCCACTTGGGTGGGGCTTTCCTAGACATAAAGCTTTTACCATGCCTCTAAGCAGGGGAAGCTTGGGCCAAGATTATATTGGGCAGGTAATAAAATTAAGGACAATAAAACCAGATAAACCACCTCATTAGCTGCCGTTTACTGGTATAAGCCATTTCAACAAAGAGAGGGAAGATGGAGGACTCAAAGTGCCTGCTGTCAAGTTCTTTAAAATAGTTTCCCTCTGCGATGGGAATGCTTTTTTTAGGAGTCTTGGCTCGGTTGAGAGGGCACATGTGCATTTATCCAACACTGGGTGAGAGTAAGTAGCAGCTCAAAGGGGAGTCTCTGGAATTTGGTCTCCCCGCTCTTACTACAAAAGATCACCACTGAGCTGCTCAAGCTCTTAGAACCTTTTTATCAGCCAAATCAAGAGAATAGAGGTCTAGTACCAATCTGTCTAGGCTCAACTAATTGTTGAATGTTGATCTGCACATTAAAAATCAAACTTACTCTGTCAAGATAGAATCATTTTCTTAACCATACACATCATGGTGATAATATGTTGCCTTTCAGGGATTAATTAAGAAAAAAATATGAAAGATCAATCATATTTTCAAAACTGCTGACACACACACCTACACACACATACAGGTAAAATAACTGAATTAAGATATAATTCTAAATAGCTTTTGTTTTTTTAACCTCTAGAAAAAAATTTCCATAAATATGTGCCCTTTCAATTTTATTTCTGCATAGTCCAAACGTCCCCAAGGAGCACTTGGTGATTGAGTCTCTAAATATAAATAAAATGTCTCCCTAACACTTGTAAACTGTATTCTGTAGCTAAAAAGAGGCACAAAAGATTCAGTGACTGCATTATTGTTTGGAGCCAGAGTTGTGGTTATGTGGGCACCCAGCCCTTTAGGACACAACAGGCTGGTGAACCATTGATTCATGAAACACTGGCAGGAGTGGCCTTCGGCCAGGCCCCGGGGCAAGTTCAGCCAACACCAGAGCACTGCCCAGGCCAGGAAGGACTAGTTAGACATATAACTTCCTGTCTTTGTCAGAATCCTGGGAATCTGGGAATTATTCTCAATTCTTCCCTTTTCCCTCTTTCTTATATCCAATCAATTACCACTGTCTCTCCACTGGTTCCACCCCCTAAATACCTCTCCAACTATCCACTCCTCTTTAAGTCTATTGCTTCTTTCCTAGGCCACACTGGCTGGATTTTTTAAAAAAGTTTTTATTCTAATTTCCATTAGTTAACATACAATGTTATATTAATTTCAGGTGTACAATATAGTGATTCAACACTTCCATACATCACTTGGGGCTCATCAGGACAAGTGTACACCTTAATCCCCATCACCTATTTAACCCAACCCCCACCCCCCTCCTTTTATAGTCATCAAAACAGTATGGTACTGGCACAAAAAGAGACACATAGATCAATGGAACAGAATAGAGAACCCAGAAATGGACCCTCAACTCTATGGTCAGTTAATCTTCAACAAAGCAGGAATAAATATCCAATGGAAAAAAAGACAGTCTCTTCAACAAATGGTGTTGGGAAAACTGGACAGCAACATGCAAAAGAAAGAAACTGGACCTCCACTTTCTTACACCAAACACAAAATCAAATTCAAAATGGATGAAAGACCTAAATGTAAGACCTGAAACCATAAACATCCTAGAAGAGCACACAGGCAGTAAGTTCTCTGACATTGGCCGTAGCAACTTTTTTCTGGATATGTCTCCTGAGGCAAGGGAAACAAAAGCAAAAATAAACTATTGGGACTTCATCAAGATAAAAAGCTTCTGCACAGCAAAGAAAACAATCAATAAAACTAAAAGGCAACCTACCGAATGGCAGAAGGTACTTGTAAATGACATATCTGATAAAGGGTTAGTATCCAAAATCTATAAAGAACTTATAAAACCCAATGCCAAAAAACAAATAGTCCAATTTAAAAAATGAGCAGAAGACATAAACAGACAGACATTTCTCCAAAGGAGACAATCAATTGGCCAACACACACATGAAAATATGTTCATCATCACTTACCATCAGGGAAATGCAAATCAAAACCACAATGAGATATTACCTCACACCTGTCAGAATGGCTAAAATCAACAACACAAGAAACAACAGGTGTTAGCAAGGATGTGGAGTAAAAGGAACCTTCCTGCACTGTGGGTGGGAATGCCTGGATTTTCCAAGTGGGCTACATCCATCGACTTTTGTCCCCTCTGCCAAGTCCCGGTACTATGGCCAGGTGGATTAAAAAAGCAAGCATAAACTTGAGCAATCCTTCTCCTTAGGCCTCCAATGGTTTCCCTTCTGCTCTTAGCCTGAAGATCAAAATGCACACCTTGGCCTAGAGGCCATGAATGAGCTGGCCCCTGCTCAACTCTCCAGGGTGCTCCCATACTTCGCTGTTTCCTCATCCTCTCCACCACCCGCCCTGCTCTCCTCAGGGCTCTGCACAGCTCCGGAGATTTAGAGACAAGTAAGACCCAGGTTCCTAATTTTCCCCAAAATTCCTTAGTTGGTTCTGAACCACCAGCCCGGTAGAAAGCAACTAGAATGGAGGTGGAGCCAATCTGAAACTTGCTCCTTATGATCAGTTTGAACCTGTGAGCATCAGGGTCTGACTCAGGTTTATAAAGCAGGCCAGGAAAATTTCCCAAAGAGGCGAGTTACTGGGCAGAATTTCTAGAGGAGCAGGTCATGCTGCTACTTCTGCTACCCCAAAAGCAGCTGGGTAGATGCTTTTTTACTTTCTAGAAAATCTAAACCTAGCTAAAATAGGCAATTATGAGGCTGAGGATGCATTCACAAAAGCTCTGAAACATTATCTTGGATGGAGCAGATGTTCCTCCATCACCCAAACTCAGCTGGGAGGGTCTTTCTCTGGAGGAACAGAACTAGTTTAAGCCTGCTAAAACAGGGCTTGCTCAGTGGATTTGGATGAGCTTTGGGTCCAGTTGTGGTCTTAAAACTAGACAACTAGGGAAGGCAAAGGCTGATGAAACTTATTGTTCCTCTCTTCCAATTCCATTACAGAAAGATTCCAATATGTTATCAGCTTCACTTTTCTGCAGATATCTCATGAACCGCATTTTGAAAGCCGGATTGATTTTATTTGTCCTTGCTATTTATAGCACACACTAAGTCCTCAGCCAGCTGTGGGAGGATATGGCCACGTTTAGATTCCCATCTGAGCTGTGTGTGACAGTATCTGGCTCTCTTTCAACAACTGTAGTCATTGCTTGGAGAGCAAGCACAGGGAGAAATAAATCAACTTTTAATGTCAGGATATCACACACTTTCTAACATTTTCGGAATATGAATGAGGCAGAACTGTATAATTAGCCTTGATCCTATCACTCCGTAGTCAGACAACGACTTTACCGAAAGGTAGTATCTACCTCAAAAAAATTGTATCTAATTAAAAAAAAAAAGAGCTTTTCAGACCAGACAAAAATACCTTCTTAATAAGTGATGATTTTATGTAATAGATGGAAAAGTCCCCAAAATAAAAATGTTCAAAAGAACATACAGTGAAAGGGCGCCTGGGTGGCTCAGTTGGTTAAGCGACTGCCTTCGGCTCAGGTCATGATCCTGGAGTCCCTGGATCGAGTCCCGCATCGGGCTCCCTACTTGGCAGGGAGTCTGCTTCGCCCTCTGACCCTATCCCTTCTCATGTGTTCTTTCTCTCTCATTCTCTCTCTCTCAAATAAATAAAATCTTTAAAAAAAAAAAAAAAAAAAAGAACATACAGTGAAAAATGTACCCAGCTCCTACACCTGCACTCCAGCCGTGCAGTTTCCTTCCCTGCAAATGCCATAAAGCAGGTTTTTACTTATCTGTCCAGAGAATTTTTATGCATTTACACACATGTGTGCACACACAGACACAGACTCGTACACCTTGCTTTTTTCTTTCTTTTTTTTTTTAAAAAAGTGCGTGTTGATGGCTCCACATCAGCGCAGAGATGTGCTTAATTGTTAACGGCTCTTTTCCATGCAGTAACTTCTGGACTGTCCAGTGAAACCTTCTCCACCATCAAGACCTTTTGTTGCTTCTCAGGGCCCAGATATGATACGGAAAGGCCTCCACAACACAACCCAATTGGCAGCCATTCTTTGGCCTGAGTTCTCCACTCTAGTTAAGCTGACCTACCGTGGCTCTCGAGTGCCTAATCCCGGCTCTTTAGTTAACACACTGCCTGACTGCAGACCGGTGATCTCACTCTTCTGGCTCCTGGTCTTCTCATCCACATATGAGGGGTGGTACAGGGAGGGGAAGAGGTGCATCCTTTGCTAAGATCCTTTTCAGCTCTCCCATTCTGTGAATCTGTGACTAGACGAGGTCAAAGGGCCTTTCCAACTCTACACCTTGATCAGCAATTTACATTTTCATGGGTTTTCGATCTTGTTTCCTCAATTGTCCAGGAGTTTATTAAGGACAAGACTATCTTTTTGTGTCCCCCCAGAATGTCGTGCTGGAATGGTTGCTCCAGAAATGTTTGTTCGTTTTCTGGGTTATCACTTCAAGTGCTGTGCATTAATAATTGCTCCAGTCCTATTGCTTGAAATAGGTCAGTTAACCCAGTTTCTTTCTTTTAGGACAAGCGATAGGAATTATAATGCTGGTGCTCTATCAGAACAATTGAGAACAATTGTTGATTTTAGCTTTAGGTCCTCAGCAATACATCTCACTTATACAGTCTACGCATTCCTGACCTGACAAACAGAAATATTATTAATAATTTGAAGGGTAAAAGTATAGAGTTTTAGAAATAAAGAGGATATTAGGAATGGCAAAATTCAACTTTTTTTTTTTTTTTTTTTTTTTAATAGATGTGGAAAAACAAGGCCTAGAATTTAAGTGATTTGTTTAAGGACCGTGACTCAGCTAGTGATAGGTAGAAACAGGGTTAGAGTCTGGGTCTCCTGGGGCGCCTGGGCGGCTCAGTCAGTTAAGTATCTGACTTCAGCTCAGGTCTTGATGCCAGGGTCCTGGGATTGAGTGCCGCATCCAGCTCCTTGCTCCGCAGGGAGCCTGCTTTTCACTCTGCCCACCCCCTCCCACCTCACCCCTGCTCCTGCTCTCTCTCTCAAATAAATAAATAAAATCTTTAAAAAGAAAAAAAAGAATCTGGGTCTCCTCTTAGAGAAAGAAAGGGGAAACAAAACCTTTACAGAGTGTTCATTAGACGCTGTCATTAATTGCTGCTGCTTAATGTGGAATTTGCTGCTCCACAAAACTACATGTACTTAGTTTATTAATTTGATAACAGGTTGGAATCTTACTGCGCTTCCTCATCTGAAAAATTAGATTAATAAACGTACTTACTCAACAAGATGGTAGAAGGCTCCCATGAGCTCATGCCTACAAGAGCTGAGAGCAAAGCACCAGGCACATAAATGTTATCTATAATTATTAAAGATCTTCATAATGAAAGGTCATTTTGTAATATAATTTCCCCTTCAGTTGATTTTTTCTTAGAGGGCAGGGTGTTGGATTTAAATATCAGGTTTGCTAAAGGGCAGGCACACCTCTGTATTACCCTAGTTGAGGTCACATCCTTCACTGACTTATCCTCTATCTTTTTTTTAAGATTTTATTTATTTTTTAACAGAGGGAGAGACAGTGAGAGAGGGAACACAAGCAGGGAGAGTGGGAGAGGGAGAAGCAGGCTTCCCGCTGAGCAGGGAGCCCGCTGTGGGACTCGATCCCAGGACCCTGGGATCATGACCTGAGCCGAAGGCAGACGCTTAATGACTGAGCCACCCAGGTGCCCTTTTTTTTTTTTTTTTTAAGATTTTATTTATTTATTTGACAGAGAGAGAGGGAACACAAGCAGGGGGAGTGGGAGAGGGAGAAGCAGGCTTCCCGCTGAGCAGGGAGCCCGATGCAGGGCTCGATCCCAGGACTCTGGGGTCATGACCTGAGCTGAAGGCAGATGCTTAACGACTGAGCCACCCAGGTGCCCCGACTTATCCTTTATCTTAAAATAGGAGAATTATCCTGGTTTTTGCTCATCTTTCAGTGATTATGAAGATTATGAAATTGCATTCATGCACACATATATTTATGAATTTTGCCAAATCTGCATACCATCTCCATTATTTACTTAGTGTTTTTATTCAAACTGACCAAATTTTAATTCAAATAATTTGTGCATAGTTGTATTAAAATACAGACCTCTTTAAGTTAGTTAAAAAAAAAAGTCTGTTCATACACCACTTAGGAAACACTGGTATAGTGTAGTGCCTTGAGCTGAAGGATCAAAAGACTTGAATTCAAATCCTAGTTTTGCTCTTTGCTAGTCATGTAATTTTGAGCAAGTTATCAGTTTCTTTATCTATAGAATAATGATCAAAAATATAATTCTCAGTTTGTTTTGGTGATAAATAGGGTAATGTATATGATAGCAGTTTGAAAAATGTGTCACCCAATATATATTAGTTATTGCCATTAAATAAAGGGGAAATTAGTGTGTTGGGAGAAGAAAGTTGTATTGTATTGGTAGTAGGCAGTTTATTCAGAAGGGTAGGAGAGTCTAGAAAGCATTTAAAGAATGGATATACAACAATGTACTATGACATGGGTTAGAACATAGCAGAAAAGTAATAAAATACTGCAAAAGGACAGGGGCAAAATCCACTTAAAATCACTTTGATGAAAAGAACATTCTTATACAGGCCCAACATAAAACTGTGGCAAGTTTATGTGAAGTTTTAAAAACATAACTTCAAGTGTTAAAATGTAATCACATATATAACTAATCAAAAGATATGTTAATGGTAATTAATGTTTTATATATTCCACTGTGATCATTAACTTTCTGAGACTAATATCATTTTTTTAATTGATCTCTAGAGTATAATGTAAACCATGTCAAGGCTCCTGAGTAGGTACTTACTCCTTAATTGTGAAGAGTAGTTACAGTCAAGACTATAAGCTCCTCAGACCCAAACCACGCTTACTCTAATAAAGAGCTCTTCGAAACATATTGCAGCCCTTCTCCACTCTCTTCAGCTCCTTGACCACCTGCTGTCCCCTCTTATTCTCACTGGTGACCTCACCTCCAACCTCCCAGGGAAACTAGAGTGGTTTGACGAGATCACTGTCAACGTCCTGTCCCCAAACCACCATGATGACAGCCTTCCCCTTCCCCCTGGACCTCCTTTCTGGTCTGAAGCATCCTACTCTTTATGGGAACTTTGAGCGCTCTGCATCTTCTGTTCTCCGCAGGACTCTAATCTTGCCCTCTACAGCTTTTTTGCATCAATATTAAACACTCTCATACCTTCCCAGACTGAACCACGTAGCACTGCTTTGACGCTCTATCCCTTATGTCAGACATGTCCAAAGAACTCTATTTCTTTTTTTTTTT
Organism: Phoca vitulina; assembly: GCF_004348235.1. Lineage (NCBI taxonomy): Eukaryota > Metazoa > Chordata > Mammalia > Carnivora > Phocidae > Phoca > Phoca vitulina. The sequence continues at coordinate 29,250,524 of NW_022589728.1, forward strand.
TTTAAGATTTTATTTATTTATTTGAGAGCGAGAGAGATTGAGAGAACGAGTGGGAGGAGGGGCGGAGGGAGAAGCAGACTCTCTGCGGAGTAGGGAGCCCCACTCAGGGCTCCATCCCAGGGTTCTGGGATCATGACCTGAGCAAAAGGCAGATGCTTAACTGACTGAGCCACCGAGGCACCCCAGTGAATTCTATTTCTATTCTATTCTATTTCTAACAACCTATTTTGTCCTCTGCATTCCTCACCTCCCAATTTAGTGTCCGCATTCCCTTTTCCTCTAGGAATACTATTTTTCCCCCAAGGTATACCCTTGAAAATTTTATAAAGTATTACACAATAGTATAATAAAAGAAATATACAAAATTTCCTGTAGTGCCCACTACATAAATTGTCCACATGCTTCCATTTCCCCTTATATAATTTTTTTTTCCCCATCTCAGTAGGTTTCTTGTAGTCACAGCACCCAAAGTGACTTTTTGGTCCACTCTAGGGATAAAGCATAGCCTGCTATAAAAACAGCTGGTCTGGCTTCAAGAGGCCTTTCATCTTCTCCCTAAGAGATTGCTGCCTCTGCTTATCTGAGTATATTCTTATTAAGGTTGACAAAGACTTTCCTGCTGCTAAATCCAGACTTAAATCTCAACTTCTTAGTAATGTTTGACGCAACTGATCACCCCTCTGTGACACCTTCTCTTTCGCTGGTTTTGTGACGTTACACTCTCCTGGTGACTGCCTACTTTGGTTGCCCCTTCTCAGTTTCCTTTGTGTCTCAGTGGGGAGTCTGCTTCTCCCACTTCCTCTGCCCCTCCCCCTGCTTGTGCTCTCTCTCTTGCTCACTCTCTCTCTTTCAGATAAATTAAAAAATAAATAAAATAAATGAAACAGAACTCATTGTCTTCCTACTTGCAAATTTTTATCTTCTCAAGTGTTCTCTATTTTAGTAAAGGCCACCACCATCCACTCAGTTGCTTAATCCAGAAACCTAGGAGTCATCATTGATTTATCCTTATCTCTTCCTTATCATGCCCCCTCTTCCAGTTCATTAATCACCAGGACTTTTCCAGTCTATTTCCTACACACTTCAATCCATTTACTTCCCTTAACTGTCATGGTCACCACCAAGGAATGCTGCTAAGTCTAAGGTACCATCATCTTTCAACTGTATTCTGTGACAGTCTTTTACCCTCCCACTAAAGCACATGTGACTGTGTTACTTCTCTCCTTACACTCCAATGATTTCCCATTGGCTTTAGGATAAAGGCTCGAATCCTTAAGGTTGTGTGTGATCTTCCTTCTGCCAAGTTGTATTCATCTCATGTCATTCTGTCCCTCACTCTTTCCATTACAGAAACTGGCCTCTCAGTTCTTTTCAATGAGGAGTCCCACTCCTTCTTACCTTGGGACTTTGCCTGGAATACATTAGCTTAATGTTCTGGCCCCTACTCCTGGCTTTTCTCTGTCATCTCCCACAATTCTCCAGACCTCCCCTAACCCCAACTTTAACATAGATACCTTATTCTTTAGTTCTTGGTATAAATACCCCATACTCAAAAAAGGCTTTGTGAACCAATCTTCCAGACCCTTAGGAAACAGTTTTGTTGTTGTTGTTAAGATTTTATTTATTTGAGAGAGAGAGCATTGGGGAGGGAGGGTCAGAGGGAGAAGCAAACTCCCTGCTGAGCAGGGATCCTGATGTGGGACTCGATCCTGGGACTCCAGGATCATGACCTGAGCTGAAGGCAGTCTCTTAACCAACTGAGCCACCCAGACACCCCCTTAGGAAACAGTTTGTATTCCTTCTCAGTATTATCATCATTATATTTGCAGAAATTTTCAATGCCTTTCCAGATGCTCATCTGTGTGCTCCATGAGGGCAGTGAATTTGCCTGACACTTAGTAGGTATAGAATAAATTTTTGTTGAAGGAACTTATTTTTCGGACATCCTTTACTTCCGGCTATTAACATAAGATTCACTTACAGTAAGACATTTGAAAAACCCCTTTCACTCATTAGATTGCCATAATTGGAAGTATGAGGATTTTTTAAAAAAAGCTTTTGAAAAATAACGTCTAAATTCATTGAAGGTTTAGGAGAAAAAAAAATTCATTTTCCCCCCAAGACTTTCTGTGGAGACACTTTCACCTGTGAAGAAGAAAAAAGATTTCCAAAATGAGAAAACCTACTTTGGGAATCAAAATCAAATCGATAATACCAATAGCCGCCATTTATTTGGCTCATGCTACTTTCCAGGCAGAGTCCTCAGTGAGAGTGTATCAGTTAATTTGAAATAAGGTGGTCACTATTTTTACCCTTACATTAGAATGCAATTGTTTTTTCTGTTTATTGCTCTAAGAAAAGTATGAGGGAACGCTCTCAATCTGTTGCTGACACACCTCTTAATTAGGTCATATTTTACAGTTACACTAGATTCTGATAATGGCTGGGATTCCTTCCTGCCTGGCTCAGACAGATCTCAGGCCGTGCTGCCAGAGGATTGTCTCTCGTCATGTGATGCCTCTTGCATCACAGATTCTTCTCTGGTGGATTTGGCTCCATCTTATTTCCTTACTGCCAGAGGAATTCATCTAGTCATGCATTGCCCTTGAGGCTATGGTAACTAGTCCTTGTGATTTTTTTGAACATTGTGGTTCCTAAACAGTCAGTGTTCAGAAAAAAGAATTATGCAGGGGGCCCATGCTTAGCTCCTCTGGAGGCATAAAGGATGGGACACAGCAAAGGTATAAGAGAGCCAGAGAATAACATATCTTGCTTCATCCATCCATCCATCCATCCATCCATTTATTAATTAAATTTACTCCACAAGTATTTATTGCTTATCTACCATGTGCCAAGTCGCATATTAGGTGCTAGGGACATAACAGTGAATGAGAAGTTCCTGTTCTCAAGGAGTTTATAGTCTAGTTGTAGAAAGAGGTTAAGTAAATACAGCACACACTGTTGAGGGAGCATAAAAGAGGAGTATTGTAATCTTATGGTTTTAAGAGCCATGAACCCAATTCAAAAATTGATTAGGCAAAAGTATTAATATTTACTGGCTTAGGGATAGAAAGTTGGAATAACAATGCTCTGGGAAGGACGGAGCTACAGCAAGAACTTGGTACCAACTGGAACCAGGCACTAGAATATCCCCAGGGGTCTTGTACATTTTTTCCACGTGTAGGCTTTATTCTCCCTTACCACAGACCAGCTCTCTCCACATTCAGGTGAGAGGTCAAGAAGCAAGGCCTCCATCAGTTCGAAGCCTCACATCAACCTCTGGTCTGACTCAGAGAGGACTGGATCCCCTTTTTCAATTATAATCTAAAAATCCCCAGGGAAGAACTCAAATCAACCCAGTTTGGGTCACATGTTCATCTTAGACTGGTGATTCTCAACTGCAGGCAGTCTTGCCCCTCAAGGGATATTTGGCAATGTCTGGAGATATTTTCTATTGTTATGACTGGTGGGGGTGGAGAGGGTGCTACTGGTATCTAGTGGCTGGACCCAAGGAATGCTGCTAAACATCCTACAGCATATAGGACAGCCCCTCCCCCCATAACAAAGAACCATCCAGTACAAAATGTAAATAGTGCTGAGATTGAGAAACTCTCTTCTAGATCAATCAGTTGTGGTGTGGGGGAGGGTCAAGAGGGGCATCAAAGGCTTTCTTTAAAAAGTGAAGTATTGGCTGATACTTAAAGAGGAGTAGGAATTACTAGGCAAAGAGGAGCCAGGAAGGCTGATCCATGGAGGGAAGTCCATGAGCAAAGGATGAGGACGGTCCAGAACAGGCTCCCATAAATAGCACTAGTAACTGCACCTATCAATGGTGGTATAATTCAATGGCATCATCATCTTGCAGAGCAAGTACAATAATATCAAGCAGAAATAATACATCATATGCATTTCCTCCACTATATTAAATTTTTTGTGAAGGGCTAGTGTTTTACCTGAAATATATTTCTGTTTATCAGGAGATTGTTTTAGTCAGCTATTAAAACCCATCAGTGGACAAGACCTAGTAGTTAAGGAGCACGGACTCTAGAATCGGACAGACCTGGCTTTGAATTTAGGCCCATCACTTCCTAGGGGTGTCCGCGGCCACCACAAGTGGAACAGGCCAGTGCTAGGGAAATGCAGAAAGGAGGACACTGGTGTGGATGGGAGTAGTCATGTCTGGCCACTTGAGACAGGCAGGAGGAACCTAAACCTTTTACGATGAATAAAATTTGGCAAATAGAAGGGAGTAAGGTATTAGGTAGAGAAAGCAGAATGTTCCAAAATTTGGAGTTAGGAAGGAGTATAAATGTAGGTAAAATACGTCCAAAGTAATTCTGAGATATAATCTTTTTGGGGTGTGTGTGGGAAATGGGAAACCAGAAGATGGAGTGGACTTGAGCAACAATCAGAAGTTTAATTTTGGACACAAATGTGCATTTCCTGCAGAATGTCTTAGTAGAGGTGTTCAGACAATAGTCAGTTACAGGCAGGATTCACATTCAGGTGAGAGGTCAAGAGCTGGAGCCGTATGTGCAAGAAAAAGAACAGTTCCTTAATGGAAAAGGCTTAGAGAGGAGGACAAAGGAGAAAACAAATGCTGTTGCATGAAGGAAGAGATGAAGGGGAAAGAAAACAGAGGAGTGTGTGAATAAAGAGAGAAAAGAATAAAACTAAGATCATGTGGTGTCATGGAAACCCAGGAAGGAGAGAATTTGAAGAAGGAGTTGTCAGTCATCAAATACTGCAAAGAGGTCGAAGGTGATCAGAGCTGCTAACGAGGTGACTGGACAGTGCAACTTAAGCTTTGTATTTCTGGTTAGAGGGTGGAGGTAGGCATGCCTTTGAAGGAAGCCTGGGGGTAGAAGCCCAGTGAGGACTTGGAGATCACTACTATACAATAGTCTTTGAAATTTTTGGATGCAAGACCACGATGCCTGCTATCATTGCTATTATTTCACATCAATTTGAAATTCCTAACCCAATGCACAGGTGCAAGAGAAAGAGGTATAAAAATTGAAAATAAGTTAGCAAAATACATGTACTATTTATAAATTATATTACCTTCTACCTAGGGTGCCTCAAAGATGTAAAATAAAAAGAAAGAAACTATTAAAACCAGAAACAAAACAAAACTATTAAGGCTAATACAATAGCTCATAAGGTGACTAATTAAAGTACATATACATGGCCATCACTTAATTAAAAAAAAAAATCAGTGCACAATTGAAACTGAGAGTGACTAAAAACGACTAAGAAGGATATGAGATGTCCAATATTGTATATGTATCAAGCATCCATAAATTAATATACAACTCTAATCAAAATCCCAGTGCACTCTTGGGATCATTTGACAAAGCAATTCTAAATAACATTGAAGATAGAGGCTGGATCCTACAGAGAGAGGTGGTAAAAAATGCTCCTTGGCGGGGTAAAAGATTTTAGGAAAGGGATATTAATATTCAATTTTAAGTCTCATATATTCAATATAAACTTCCATTTTCTCATTTGGTAAAGTCTGCTAAATATAGGAATGTCTTTTTTTTTAGATTTATTTATTTATTTATTTATTTATTTATTTATTTATTTGAGAGAGTGAGAGAGCACAAGCAGGGAGAGCAGCAGAGGGAGAGGGAGAAGCAAGCTCCGCATTGAGCAGGGAGCCCAATACAGGGCTCGATCCCAGGACCCTTGGATCATGACCTGAGCTGAAGGTAGATGCTTAACCGACTTAGCCACCCAGGTGCCCCAATACAGGAATGTCTTATGTGACAGTGTCAGGGGAGAAAAATCAAACCATAGGGGTAGAGTTCCACCGTTAGACTGGTGGGGAATAAAGAAAAAAGAACAGCTTGAGAAGGTGGACTCATGATTAAAATCAGTAGAATCAGAACTGGGAGCCAGTTATGAGACTGTAAACCCCTGGGAACTTGAAGCAATCTTAGAGAATGAACTGTTAACTCCAGTGAGAGGTGGGAGGGGCCTTGAGCCAACCTATTCTATAAGCTCAGGGCTGAGGGTAATTTCAGTGGCCATCTCAGGTACATATGTGAAATCCTAATTTTTCTAGAAATTCCTAGAGAAAAGACAGATTATTCCTAGTTTTTTATCTCTGTAGTATTGAATGATAAACAATTTTTATTTTGTTTTTATGTTTTTGAGTTTTCTACAATGAGGACAAATTATTTTTATAAGAAAAGTCTAGGGGCGTCTGGCTGGCTCAGTGGGTAGAGCATGGGACTCTTGATCTTGGGGTTACAAGCTGGAGCCCTACACTGGGTGTAGAGATTACTTAAAAATAAAATCTTTAAAAAAAGAAAAAAGAAAAGTTCGTCAGTGGAAAATAGAATTGGGAAGAATGCTTGGGTGCAAAGCAGGGTCAAGTAAGCTTTTGAAGTTCACCTGCTTGATGGTTTCTAGAAGGGTCCTAGCAAATGATTCTCTCAGTGTCTCATCTTCAGCCATAATTACTGATCATGGTTCTCACTCTATCTCTTGCCATCACCGAGGGTAAGCAATATAGCTCTACCCATTGATCCTTCCCTCATCTGACTTCCCACACAGATGATGCCAATATATACATTGAGTTGATTAAGTTGTTTCATGTGCTTTATTATCTTATTAACTAGGTTGTTGACTTACCTATAAACTTGTCATGTCTTCTATTTCTGCTGATTCTCCTGTGGTACCTAATAGGTATCAAATCGTGCCTTTCCTGTGCAAGTTCCTTGAAGGCACTCACATCTGTATTCTGTATCTATTGTAATGCTTGGCACATAGCAAGAACTCAATAAATGTTTGGAGGCAGTGACCTCATTTGGCTTCCAAACAACTCAGTAAGAAAGAGAGAAAAAAGATAATAGTGATAAAAATAAAATACCAAAAATTACTAATGTTTATTGAGTACATCCCATGTGCCAGGCATTATGCTAGACATTTCACGTAGAGTATCTCATTTACTCCTCAGAATAACCCCAAGAGATAGGTACTATGATTATTTTAGTTTATGAATACGGACAGAGCCTCAGAGAGGTTAAATGCTTTGGCCGGTGTCTAAGAAGCTGCAGAGCAGAGAGAACTAAAGTCTTCTGAGGATAAGATCAGGGCTCTTTCTATTATCTTCTTCTGCCTTTCATGAAACCAAATTTTTTTTTTTAATGATTTTATTTATTTGAGAGAGAAAAAGTACGAGCGAGAGAGTACGAGCAGGGGGAGTAGTAGAGGGAGAGGGAGAAGCAGATTTCCCGCTAAGCAGGGAGCCCGATGCGGGGCTCGATCCCAGGACCCTGAGATCATGACCTGAGCCCAAGGCAGATGCTTAACGACTGAGCCACCCAGGGGCTCCTCATGAAACCAAATTTTGTCTCAATATTTGGAATCCTCTCCTGGCCCAGTTGGAAAAAAAAATCTGAGCCCTTAAAATTGAAATCTAAAATAGATAATAAAACCACTTCTATAGTATAAAGGATTAACTATTTAGAATCAAAGTCAGCAGCCCGTTAACACAAAGATTTTAGGCCAATAGAATATTAGCTTGATTGGGAGACTAGCTTTCTAGATCATTAAATTTAGGGAGAAAAAGGGGTTTGATTCCAGTTTGAATGTGACCAATCTACCCCAACACCCCATCTTTACAAAATACTATCAAACTTAACCTCTATTTAAAAGTGATGAAGGCCATATTTGCTATTCAGTTAAGGCGTTAAGCGTCTGCGTTCGGCTTGGGTTGTGATCCCAGGATCGAGCCCCGCATCAGGCTCCCTGCTCTACGGGAAGCCTGCTTCTCCCTCTCCCCCTGCTTGTGTTCCCTCTCTTGCTGTGTCTCTCTCTGTCAAATAAATAAATAAAATCTTAAAAAAATCATAAAGTGATGAAGGCCATATTTGCTATTCAGTTTGTCAGCTATGAAGCAGACTGGGGTACCTCCAAACCATATTAAATGAATTATGCCTTTGTTCCCTAGACTTTCTGAACTGGTTCTTTGGATCATTTTCTATTACTCCTTGAGCAGAAATTTGGGGTGAATGTGGAAACAAGTATGTATCTTTGCTTAAAAACCTTTGACAGGCACGTCCTGCCTGTGCCCCCAACCTGCGCTACCGTTCTGCTCGCCAGCCCCATCGCCAAGCCTCTCGTATGCCGGGGCCCTTGAGCTTGCTGGCTTACAAAGGAAAACATCCAGGGTAGGTATCATCCCATTGTCCTGCCTTACCCTGCCTCCTCATAATTCTCAAGGGTAGGCATGGAGCAAAGGTAGGTTGGCTTGGCAATCAGCCAGGTGCAGCTTAGCTGGTAGTTAGTTGTAGGCACTGGGGCGGATGGTAGACCAGAGCACCACTTGGCTGGCTGTCCGAGGAAGAGAGACCCCTTTCATGTGCATACCCCTGGCATCTGCACGAGGCTGGTTAGTTATCAGAATTGCCTACGATCTAAAGATGGCAGGGTGAGAGGCAGTGCACGAGTGGGCAGAGACAGGAGAGAGAACCGGAGGCAGATGGGGCAATACCTAGCTTAACTGCCTAAAGCCCTGGGATGCCAGGGGACAGCCTGACCAGTCTCTCACTACACACACCCCGCCCCCTCCCATCCTGGGACCTGGCAACATTCTTTCCTGTGCAGAATCTTTCAGCTCCTGAAAGCAGTAGCAACAGGGGGAACTCTAAGAAATTTTCTAATATATTTTATTCCTCTGGGATCCAAAGGCCTCCTATAACATGTATATTGATTTTCTATTGCTACCATAACATATTACCACATATGCAATGGCTGAAATATGACAAATATATTAGCGTACACTTCTGTAGTTCAGAAGTCTAAAAGGAGTCTGCTGGACTGCATGCGTTCCTTCGGGAGGCTCTGGGGAGATCTGTTTCCTCACCTTTCCCAGCTTCCAGAGGCTCCTTCCTGCATTCTCAAGGTCAGCAGTGTAGCATCTCCTCTCCTCTCTGATATCCTGCCTCCTTCCCATAAGGACCCTAGTGATTACATTGGGCCCACCTGAATGATCCAGTATAATCTCTGTAGCTCAAATGCCTTAATTTAATCACAGCTGCGAAATTCCTTATACCGTGTAAAGTAACACATTTGCAGGTTCTGGGGATTAGGATGTGGGTGTCCTTGGGGGCCACTAGTCAGCCCATGACAACATGTGAATCTGATTTTCCATGTTCACGCATCTGATCTTCAAACACATTTACAGAAATGTATATAAAAGTAGAGGGCTGCCTGCAGTGAGCTAGAAAGAGGTTTCATTAGAGGGCGCCTGGGTGGCTCAGTTGGTTAAGCAACTGCCTTCGGCTCAGGTCATGATCCTGGAGTCCTGGGATCAAGTCCCGCATCAGGCTCCCTGCTCAGCAGGGAGTCTGCTTCTCCCTCTGACCCTCCCCTATCTCATGCTCTCTTTCTCTATCTCATTTTCTCTCAAATAAATAAATAAAGTCTTTAAAAAAAAATAGAAAGAGGTTTCATTAGAAAATAAAATATGACCTGCTTCCATCACATTAAGAGACACTATATGTTTTTTTGTTTGTTTTTGTTGTTTAAAATCTCTCCTCTTTTTAAATAGAATGAGGAATCAAAAACTGTAAAAGCAGGGGACACACTGAGAAAAACAAAAATGCAACCAGGTATTCTAAGAATAGAGAGTGCATTATTAAGATTACTTCTTGTCTTTTGATTAAGTGTGAATAGGTGGCTAATTAAATAAAGTCAAGGGATTTTTAACTCAATTGCCTCTGATGTTTATGTATTTTTTGGGAAGGCTTTTTATTTCTTTGTGAAATTGAAAAGGCTTGTACTGAGGATAAAATCTGAATCTTTGACCCTAAATAAAATATTATCTGATTATCAAAAGTTTCCTATCCCTCACTTAAGGAAGCTGTCATAGGACTATTTTCTGGGCTACTTAGTATTAGTGGGTATTTATCAGAATAAAATTGCTGACCCTTGAATACCCAGAGGTAAAGATTTATGGTGAGTAAAAAGAAGTGTTCTCTTTAAGCATGGAGATGAAATCAAAGTTAAATTTTATGTCATTTAAGAAATTGGGAATGAGGTTCTTTTATATTTATTTAAACATACAGTTTTACCAGTATTACTTATATTTATACCTGGCTGCTTTACTAGATAGTTATGTCACCTATTGAAAAAAGAAAAAAAAATGACTGAGTGGGAAAGAGAACTAAGTCCTTTGTCACTCTTCCGTGCCATGGTATACTTCCTCCAGGAGGCCATCCTCAGGCATTAGCCGGAGACAGTGGAGCCTGCTTCCAGGCAAAATTAATTGAATAGATAAAAGTCCCTGCAAACTTGAATCGATAAGGTGGCAGTAAATGTCAGATTGCATCCTGCAGATAGGAATGCAAAGGACTTCTAAGTCCCCTTTTGGGATAGGTTGAATTTACTGAATCTTCATGATACTATATTCACTTTAGGGAAAAATCTTTACAGGTAACCATGGTCATATATAAACCTTTTTTTTTTTTTTAAGATTTTATTTATTTGAGAGAGAGTGAGAGTGTAAGAGAGTGTGCACACCAGTAAGCATGAGTGAGCATGCAGGGGGAGGAGCAGGGAGGGGGGAAAGGGAAAGAATCCCAAGCCGACTCCACAATGAGCGCAGAGCTGGACAGGGGGCTGGATCGCACTACCTGAGACTGCGACCTGAGCTGAAACCCGAGTCTACGCCCAACCGACTGAGCCACCCAGGCACCCGTATAAATCATACTTTTTTCTGCCTTCACCATTTCTTTCCCTTCCCCTGCTCTATTAATCTAAACAATAATTATATGTTGGTTTGCACAGCATTTCTTCTGTCAGACAGGGCTCTGAACATTTTACAAACAATGTTTCATTTGATCCTCACAATGCCCCTGTAAAATAAATACTATTATCCTCAGTTTATAGATGAGGAAGCCAAGTTTAAGTAATTTTTCCAAGGTCATACAGCAAGCAAGTGACACAGCCAGCTGGAGTATGAATGTTTGACTCCAAGTTCCACACTATTAACCACTGTACTTATATTTTGAATCTTTTTACCAGGACACAATTTCTGAATTCCAGGTGGAATTTCTGCATTTTCGATATTATAAGAAGGAATATAAATGTCGTGGAATTACCAGTGAAACTACCTTTGCTTCCCACTACCTAGTCGTGAGACAAGAGGCCACTGCCCCTTCTGGATCTGGACCATGCTCCTTCCTCTCTATTATCTGTGAATAGAGCCTTCGAGGCTATAAATCACTCTGCGGTTTTCCCTCTCCTCTTTTGACCCACAGAAGCCTGTTTCACACTCCGTGAATTCCGTCTACATCAGCCACCTTGTAAGCAGTGTAGCTGTCACTCAAGAAACGAAGTCATTTTACAGCCTCTTTCCAAACGCAAACAAACCTGGCCGGCCCCATGAAGCGCCGAAGTCAGACTGGGGGCAGGCCGGGCCCCCACACCGTGAAAGTGGAGTTTGTGAGAAGGAAAGGCAACGCTGCTTCGGGGACTTCGTGGGGACATTCTGAGCTAACGTTGATTCCTTTTTCTGGCACCCTGTTTCCCAAAACCAGCCTCCGCTCCCCAATCAGACCACGAAACTCGGGCGATTTGATATGCTTGGTTCGAGGTGCCAGGGCCGCCTGGATGGCATGCGTGACGCAGGGATACACACGGGCGAGCTCAGTCAGTGTACATTCTTGGTGTTCTTGGATATAAATAAAACCAGGTGAAAACAAATCCGCGGGGCCTTCGGATGGGAAAAGGGACCAACCGTAAAGATTCACAGTGCCGAGGGCAGCTTCAGGTCCTAATGGGCACTGGCTAGCCCAACCCTTCTCCCCCTGCCTGCCTCCTTAACACGCTGCCCAGATACCTGGTTTCAAAGTTTGGGGCCGAGGAAAATGTCCAGAATTCAGGACAGACAGCGGTGTGCAGACCAAGATCTGAAAGCATGAGAAAAGAAGAGAAGAACCCTAGTCTTAAAGGCCCTCACATTCTCTCTCGGGACTACCAATTAATCTTTTTCCTCTTTTTTAAAAATTTAAAGTTTTAGTCTCCGTTCAGGAGCAGAGCAGTGACTTAATGGGTGACACTGAAAAAGACCAGCATTAGACACCAACAGTTCTTGGTGCTATGATTAGTAGCTGTTCTGCTTGTCGTAATACATCAGAAAAACAACAACCCATCTGTTCCAAATCGATACAGCAAAGGCTCAGTAAGAAGTGTTTATCCAGATTCCCTGGGGAAGTGTCTGCATTTTTATGGCATATTGACGTGTGCGCCCGCACAGCTAAAAGATGTCGGGGACCAGCTTCTACCTAGTTGTGTATCGTGTAACATCTGTCACCGTGAGAGCTAAGAGTTTTGACAAATGGGCTGTTTTAGCATGAAAATGTCCAAGTGGGAAGAAGAATGTCTTCTGCTGAAAGTTGAATGCCACTTCAAATCTACAATGCCACTTAGATACAGTGTCCTGAAGATGTAATAGGAAATGGAATCAAACCACCACTCCAAGCCACGAAACAAATTGCTATTAACACCCTGTGTTGGCGTCTCCCAGGCACTTCACACTCATGGTAATTAGCAGCACATAATTGCTAATGACTAATTACCCTGGCCTGTGTAGACATTGGGAGAATCAAAGGAAACTATTGTCCAAAAGCCTGACTTAACAGATACATAGACAGTAAAACTCCAAGTTGTAATAGCTTTCAATAACTCCTGGCTTGGGGGAGTTATTAGGGGAGTGGAGAGTGGGGGGGGGGGGGGGCAGATGGGCAGCCGGGGAAGGGGGTGGCAGGGAAGAGAAGGTATGTGAATAAATTGTTATTTACCCTTGATGAGGTAGAAATGGGCAATTCTCGGCCTCTGGATGCTAATGTCTCAGAAAATAAATTTCATCCACAGAGGCTTACGGAGTCTCTGTATACATTTACTTGAAGGTCTGTTTTTCCTTTAGACTCTGTTGTCAGAGGGTGTGATACCTAAAACTTACTGCAGGAACATCTGGTATCCTTAATAAAACATGTCAGATAAATGGGTGGCTTCTGGGCAGCATATGTGGCTACCAGAAGATATGAATAATTCACTTTTCTGGAAAAAATATCAAGGTCAAAGAGATGACTCTTTATTACAAGGTGTTAATGAGGTGTCACAAGAATGTGGGGCCGTGCCTTCTAAATTCCCCCTTACTGTGTCCTTGAGTGAGAAGCAGTCAAGACTCCAGGATTTCTATAAAGGAGGGTTTAGGGACACGGATGGAGTTGACAAAATGGGCTGGAGAACTTCTTCTGAAATTACATTGGCCAAACAATCACCGTTTTGACTTGTAGGTTTGTTTGGTTTTGGAAGATGACTTTGGGGCAGGGGAGGTTATAGGGAACTAAAGTCCATCTCCCTTCTCCGCCGCAAGCCACCCCATGGAGCTGCCACTGGTGGGAAGGAAAAGGATTCTTTGAACATCTGTATTCCCTTCTGGTTTTCTTCACTTACGTGATGTAATTGACTTTCCTTAGAGAAGCCAGAGGGGGGCTTGAACTTACTTCAGTTATTCTTACCTACAGTTAAATGCCTGTATTCAAACCCTGCTGATTGGTTTTATATAACTGAAATGCTTATTCTTCTGTTGAAAACTTAAAGTTTAGCTTACTTTTATATTATTTTCAATCCTTTAAAGGGGTTACGGTGGTTCTTTGGGGGATGAGAACTCCTATATATCACCTTTCCCAATTCTATCCAAGCACCAGGAAAACTGAATAGCACACTTTTTACTAACTCAGAGTTTTCTCATTTTTATTTTGATTACGCAGTAAGAGGGGGATCTAGGATCTTAAACCTAAAATACTACATTCTAATTCCAACTTCTCCATACCAGACTCATCACAAAATATATACACTTTAAAACAGAGCACTACCAGAATTAGTGTGGATTATCTCTTTTTTGAAAGCTAGTCTGTTTATATTTTCCATAAGATGTTGTAGTATAGCATGTAAACACTGTAATACTAAGTGAGAATCATTTAAAACGTCTGGCTATTTAAAATGTAACTCTAATCTGACATGCCAACCAAACAACTTGTCACTTCTAAGACTGTGGTTACAATAAAACTAAGGAGACAAGTTAATATTCTTAGGCTCCTAAAAGTCAGAGATTACTTCAAAACCCTCAGTTTAGAAAAATGACCTTGAACGTCCCTGTAGATGAATCTCATCACACACACAGCACGAACACCAGTGCCAAGCAGAGACAGGATAACAGGTTAGCGCCCTTTCCAAAGGATACTCTGTAAGCACCTATTCACTGTTTATTTTGAGGAAAGGCCACGTAAGGAAGGATAGAGATGGTGGATCGCGGGCAGGTGTTCTGAGCTTCACATTTACTGTTTTCAGCAGTCCAGCTATGGCTCCAAGCTTGCATACCCTCTCATACCCTGAATTCAACAGGACTCATTTTTCTTAAAAGGCAGGGGGTCCCTACCCCACATTGCTTAGCGGAGTAGCTCTCCACATTTTCTGCAAGAGAGAAATTCTGGCAAGTACTATTTTCTATGTCCATTTACACTTTCAGTAATGTCTTAATACTCGGTAACATTTTTGTTCCCCTTCAAGTTTGACACCTAACTAGTTGTCGGCAGACCCACCACTTCATCTCGCTTCTGTCCATACCAATCCCCCCCCCTCCATTCTTATGGTCTTATGCAAATGAAGTGGTTTCCCTGGTGGGGAAGCATAGTATTTTAAAGTTTGTTTGTTTTGTTTTGTTTTTTTTAGCTCTAGACCTTTTTTATTCCCACTCTTTTTCTGGATATGAGGTATCTGGGAGTCTCAAGAAACAGAGCCTGGAAAATAAGGCCATCTTGACCCCATTTTTCTTACTTCAGTTGTTGAAGTCTTGATAAGATTCAGGCTTGTCCTTAATTATCTCAGTTTACGCTTTTCCAATTTTCTTCCCCCTTGTGTCAGGAACTTTGTGTGATCAGGAAGAAACTTTAGAAAATTGTACAGTAAGATGCAATTTTTTATGAATTGCTGCATAAAATGGTCACCTGATTTGTGCAGACAACAAACTTAAGTTTCCACCTGTATTAGTTCCCTATTGCTGCTGTAACAAATTACCATACACTTAGTGGCTTAAAACAACATATGCTATTATCTTATGGTTTTGGAGGTCAGAATTCTGAAATAGGGCTCAATGGGCCAAAATAAAAAATTTGGCAGGGTGGATTTCATTTGGATGCTATAGGGAAGTACATGCTTCCTTTTGCAGCTTTTAGCGGCTTACCCACTTTGCTTTTGATGCACGGTCCCTTCTTCCATCTTCAAAGTTAGCAATGGTAGGTCTCACATCACTCTGACACTTCTTCTGTTTCCCCCTTCCACATTTAAGGATCCCTGTGATTATACTGCCCCCCCCCCATAATCCAATAATCAATCACTGCAAAGTCAGCTGATTAGCAACCTTAATTCCATCTGCTAACTCACTCCCCTTTGCCATGTAATGTAACATATTCACAGTTTCCAGGAATTAGACATGGGCATCATTGGGAGGTCGTAATTCTGCCTACCACCCCACCTGAAAACATCTAAATATTATAAGGCTTGGAGTATTCTCTCTTTCAGTGTTTATTCTTGACTGACTATCTACTCACTAGAGTTCTGGACTTGTTTTCCAAAGAATTCCATGGTTGGGGCCACTTCTTATAAGGGAACTGGCAGTGAAACAAAAGGAAAATGGACAAGGATCATTCAGTTCCCTTGAGTTCACTGAAATGTTCCAGGGAGAAGACTGAAAACGACAGACCAAAAGTAGACTAAAAGTAAACATCATTGTCTACTCTCACTCATGCCATCACTAGATATAAACTGAGCAAGTCATTAAACTTAATCCATTTTTATTTGATTCAACCGAACAACAACAACAAACAAAAACAAAAAAAGGAGAGAATATTGGGGAATGTCAAACTTGGAGGCCCCTGTGTGACTTCCTGTCACATAGGGGGAAGTGAGACAAGTTCCAAAAAGACACTAACACAAGGCAAAGTAAGGTGATGTCATAATGGACATACCACCAAGCAACAGGGATACAAAGGAGGGAAGGAGTATGTTTGAGGAGATGGGCTTTTGAGACAGACCTTGATGGATGAGGAGGTAAGGATTACATAGGATGAGTTGCCAAGCAGAGAGGTTAGAGGAGCTCCAAGTTGGACATTCCCCAATATTCTCTCCTTTTTTTGTTTTTATTGTTGTTGCAGGATTTTCCAACTGCCACAGACCTATCTAAATCAGGATTTTATAACCTTGTGTTTTACATTTTGGACCAGATCATTATTTGTTGATGGAGACTGTCTTGTGCATTGTGCAATGCTTACCAGCATCTCGCTGCCCCTCCCCACTAGATACTTAGCAGCACTCTGTGAACAATCCCATTATGACAACCCAAAGGATCTCCAAATATTGCCAATTGTCCCCTGAGGGGCAAAACTGCACTCCCTCTCTCCTGTTGAGAGCCATTGATCTAGATCTGCTTTTAATATTTATCTCAGATTATGATTTGGGACCAATATGAAGTTAAAAGCTAAATCAGCACAGTTGACAGTGTTCAAGGAGCCTTGTTTCTTTAGATACTGTCTAGACTATTGAAGATTTAATGAGCAGAAGCTCCAAAAATATGTAATTATTAACTGTGGCAAGTCAGCCAGTCCCAAGCACCCCTATTCTGGAGATATAGACATTATGTGTAAAATAAAAGGCATCATGTTCCAAGGGCAGAGCCCACCCAGCTGCCCTTCCCAAGGGACAGGTCTAATGAGCCCTTTTCATTCCTCACCCTCATATGGCAACACCCTCTTAACTGGTTTCTCATCTCAAGCCAGATAAATGCCACTTTTTTTAAGATTTATTTATTTATTTGACAGAGAGAGACACAGCGAGAGAGGGAACACAAGCACAGGGAGTGGGAGAGGGAGAAGCAGGCTTCCCGCCGAGCAGGGAGCCTGATGTGGGGCTTGATGCCAGGACCCTGGGATCATGACCTGAGCTGAAGGCAGATGCTTAACGACTGAGCCACCCACGCGCCCCATAAATGCCATTTTTATACATAATCTTTTACTTGGAAATATTGCTATTGGAGATGTTTGACTCAGTTTTAAAAGCATCGTTGTTTCTCGGGGCGCCTGGGTGGCTCACTGGGCGTCTTTAGCTCAGGTCAGGATCTGAGGGTCCTGGGATCCAGCTCAGAGGCGGGCTCCCTGCTCAGCAGGGAGTCTGCTTCTCCCTCTGCCCCTCCCCCACTTCTGCTCTTCCCCCATCCTCAAATAAATAAAATCTTTAAAAAAAAAATCATTGTTTTTCATTACCAGTTGTTAATGTGTGCTCTCGTTATCCTTACTTCATCCCCAATTATCACTTTCTCCTTTATCCCTTTAGTTAGCCCAAGGATGCTGATGATGCCATCACTCATTTAGAAGTGAAATGTCAGTCAGGGATGGGGTAAGATTTAGGAATGGGGTCGGGGCTCAAGCTATCTATTGAACAAATTACTTATTTAAAACATAGTTCAAAAATTATTCCAAAACCAACCAAACAAAAATTATTCCCCCACGGATACTGTTGGTGCCCCGTTCAAATTGCTTCCATCTCTTTCAGCAGCTCAGTTTTTTACATCCCCCAGCTTCTGCATGCTTTGTCAGCGCCTGTAAGTGAAAGAGGACTGTCCTTTGGCAATGAAGCTGCTAGCCGATAGGGAAAACAGGAACTACCCCAGAGTCTTCATTTTCCCCAGGCTGGACAGTAGATGACAACTGACTGGTGTGGGCGTACAAAAACCCAGCTCGTTGCCTTAAGGTGGGGCCAACTCTGAAGTGTAATTTATATTCCAGAGTTCCTCACAGGATCAGGCTGTCTTGGACTTAACTTGAAATGGCTCTTCTGCTTGGCTTCTTGCCTCTCCCTATCCTGTTTCTTCTACTTCCTTAGTAGTTTCTTGTGAGATCATTTCCTTAAAAAAATGACTTGAACTCAAGTCCTTGGTTTGGGGTCTGCTTCTTGGACAATCCCACTTACACCGGCCCCTAAAATCCCTTCACCAGAAATCTATCTAAAATAAAAATTTGAGCGGCGCCTGGGTGGCTCAGTCGTTAAGCATCTGCCTTCGGCTCAGGTCATGATCCCAGGGTCCTGGGATGGAGCCCGCATCGGGCTCCCTGCTCCATGGGAAGCCTGCTTCTCCCTCTCCCACTCCCCCTGCTTGTGTTCCCTCTCTCGCTGTGTCTCTCTCTGTCAAATACATAAATAAATAAAATCTTTAAAAAATAAAAATAAAAAAAATAAAAATTTGAGGGACACCTTGCTGGCTCAGTTGAATAGAACATGCAACTCTTGATCTCAGGGTCATGAGTTCAAGCCCCACGTCAGGTGTAGAGCCTACTTACTTACTTACTTATTTACTTAATTAAGAAAGAAAGAAAGATTTGACCACGTCACTCCCCTGTTAAAGCCTCCAGTAGATGTTCACTACCTACTTGATGCCTTCATGTGGCATTCAAGGCTGGCCCCTATTTACCTTTGCTTACCCCTCTAGCTCTAAGGCTCAACCCATCCCAATTTCCTACTCTGTGGTTCAGAAATGTTGAACATCATGGGTTCCCCATTCATCTCCTTATCATCTGTTTGGTTTCTGGTGTTCCCATGATCTATGAAACTTCTAGAGGTCTCTCAGCCTGCACAGACCCCCCAGGTGGGCTAAGGATAGGTCTAATAACCTATTGATCACTTTTTTTTTTTTAAAGATTTTATTTATTTATTTGACAGAGAGAGAGAGAGAGAGAGAGATCACAAGTAGGCAGACAGGCAGGCAGAGCCACCCAGGCGTCCCACCTATCGATCACTTTCAATGCATTTACCACCTACTGCACTTCTTGTTTGTCTCCCCAACTAGACAGTGAGATCCCGAAAAGCAGGAAGCATGCTTTCATCATTTTAAAATCCCCGCTGGCTAGAACAACGCCTGACACATAGAAGGCTGTTGTTAAAGTTTCTGAATGAATTCACATAACCATATTTTCTCCTGCAGCATAACCAGAGATAGGAAGGTAATTATAGCAGCATGTACTTCAATTCTATCACATGGAAACTAGAAACTCACTCTTATAATAATACAAATGGCAAAGACTTTCAAAATATTTATGCTCCTGGCAGTCAAGGCGTCACCACTACAGTGGTTGAACTGATTAGGCAAGGGTATTAAGGCTTCATCCTACAATATACACCTTGGGCATTTTTGCTAAAAATTCTTGTACTCCATCTCAGATGATATAACTGGCCAGTCAGAGACTTTATGTAACCCTTGTTGTTTTTTTAGTG
The DNA here is from genome assembly GCF_004348235.1 of Phoca vitulina. Classification (NCBI taxonomy): domain Eukaryota; kingdom Metazoa; phylum Chordata; class Mammalia; order Carnivora; family Phocidae; genus Phoca; species Phoca vitulina. The sequence continues at coordinate 29,269,868 of NW_022589728.1, forward strand.
GCTTTGTTTACAAAGTATTTTTTTAACTTTGTGGTTTCTGTGGACTCCACAGGACTGCTCCCTGACTTACCTCCTGGATTAGGAGCACAGCCTACTAGTTCCACAGCAGCCACTCACCACCATGCCTCGTTCCTTAGTTGGGTTGGCATAAGAGAAAATGCCACAGGAAAAACAACGGAGAGCTAAAATAAGCTCACTTGGTTTCATCCTGCCAGAAACTATTTGGGAGAATAATTCAACATCCATCAAATGTGAAAAATGTCAGAATTAGGAGAAAAAGAAATGTACTTGCTACTTTTAAGGAAAAGTCACATCCCATAAATTGGAGAAGGGTGTTTGCAACATTCAGAAACTTGGCAATAGGATTCGTGGCATGGACAGCCAGCCAGGGTCATAGCGGGGTGAGAGGCCAGACATGCAGTTAAGCAAGGGGAGGGTTTTCTTTATGGTCCACATCTGGAAGATATCGAGCCAGGGCTACACTGGGAGCACCCAGAGAATCACAACACATGTGTCATTGGAAGTCTGATTGAGGGTCCTTTCCTGTTTTACATTTCTCAAATTATGGCCTATCTGCTGCTCACTCCCATCCCCTCCTGCTAACTCAAAGACCTTGTACTGGTAGTCATCCCTCCCCTTCCTCGCATTGCCAATTCTTCCTCTCTCCTGGGTCATTCTCATCAGCATCAACCCTGTTATTTCTTTTATGTCTCCTAAGTCCTTTCTCTATCCCTCCTTTTCCCTTTGGTTCCTGTGCCATTTCACTTCCCTTGTTATAACAAGAGTCCTTTAAAATTTTTTCTACACTGCTGTCTCCAATCACTTTCCTCACACACTTGGTTTAACTCTCTCCAATGAGGCTTTGCCCCCCTACTCCACCAAACTACTCTTGTCAAAGTTATGATGGACCATCACATTGCCAAATCCAATGGTCAGCTCAGTCCTCAATTTACTTGAACTATCAGTAGGATTTAGCACAGGTATTCATTCCCTTTTCAATAACACTTTTGCCAGGGGCATCTGGGTGGCTCAGTCAGTTAAGCATCTGCCTTTGGCTGAGGTCATGATCCCGGAGTCCTGGGATTGAGCCCCACCTTGGGGACCCTGCTCATCAGGGAGTCTGCTTCTCCCTCTCCCTCTGACACTACCCCTCCCCCCTGCTCGTGTTCTCTCTCTTTCTCTCTCAAATGAATAAATAAAAAAATCTTAAAAAAAATAAATAAAAACACCCCCCCACCCCAGGCTTCTAGGAAAAAAATGCACACTCCTGGTTGTCCTCCTTGCTCATTGGTCTATCCTTCTGTCTCCAACCTGATTTCTCTTCCTCTCCTTGGCTTCTTGACATTGAAGTGCTACAGGCTCAGTCCTTGGAACTCTTTTCTCTCTCTCCTCTCTTGGTGAACTCATCCAGTCTGGTGCTTTAAAAACCATAAATAGGGCAATGACTTCTAAATATATATGTTCAGTCTAGAATTCTCCTCTGAACTCTAGATTCATATCTGCCTACTCAATATCTCTACTTGGATGTCTAACATATATCTCAAACTTAACATGTCCAATTGAATTCCTGGTCTTTCCCTGAAGACCTCTCCATGAAGGCTTGCCCCAACTCAATGCCCTCCTCACAGTTGCTCAGGCTTAGTATCTTGGACTCGTACCTGACTCCTCTCTTTTACTCACACCCCAAATACAATTTATGAGTGAATCCTATTGGCTCTGCCTTCAAGATCTATCCAAATCTGATCACTTTTCACTATCTCTATTGCTGCCATTATGGTCTAACTAAATCATCATTGTCTCTCTCCTATAATAATCTCCTAATTGGTCTCCCTGCTTCTACCTACTTAAAAATGACATCAACACCACATTCCCATTCTTCCTTGCTTTGTTTTACCATTTGCTAACATTTAACTTTATACACACGCAAACACACACACACACACACAGATGTAGTTTATATACAGTTCAAAACACTCATTTTAAGTGTGTCTTTCATGAGGTTGACACATTTATACACATGTAACTATGACCACAATGAGGATATAGAACATTTCTGTCAGGCCAAAAAGCTTCCTTTTGCTCCTTTCTTTGCAGTAAATTTATCTCCCCAACCCTGGCTCCAGGCAACAACTGATGTGTTCTTTAATCATGGGTTGGGTGTGGGAGAAAGAACAACATGTTTTATTCTAATAGGAAAGATCCAATAGAGAAAAATAGATGATGCAGATCATCTAGAATTTCTATAGATGGAACTGTTACAGTATATACTCTTTGTGTCTGGTATCTCTCATTCAGCATAACTTTTGAAGATTTATCCGTATTATCGCATGTATCAGTAGTTCATTTTTATTTCTGAGGAGTATTCTATTTTATGGATGTACCACAACTTGTTTATTAATTCATCAGTTTATGGCCATTTGATTTGTTTCCAAGTTGGGAACTCTTACAAGTAAAGGTGAATAAACATTCTAAAATGTTTCTGTATAAAACTTTGCATGGCTATGTTCTCATTTCTCTTGGGTAAATCCCTACAATTGCTGGGTCATATGGTAAGTACATATTTAACTTTATAAGAAACTGCCAAACTGTTTTCCAAAGTTATTGTACCATTTTACATTCTCACCAGCAACATATGAGCATTCTAGTTGCTCTTACATCCTTGGTAACACTTGATATTTTCAGTCTTTTTAATTTTAGCTATACTAGTAGGTGGGTAGTGGTATCTCCTTGTGGTTTAAATTTGCATTTCTCTATGACTAATAGTGTTAAGTGTCTTTTCATTTGCTTATCAGCCATCCATATATCTTCTTCGGTAAGGTAGCAGTTCAAGTCACTTGCCCATGGTTTTAACTGGGTTATTGTTTTCTTACTGAGTGGTAAGAATTCTCTATATATTCTGGGCACATGTCCTTTGTCAGGTATTTGCACCACATATATTTTCTCCCAGTGGACAGATTGCTTTCATTTTCATACTGGTGTCCCTTGAAGAGAAGACATTTTGATGTAGTTCAACTTACCAAATTTTTTCTTTATTATTTGAGCTTGTATCTCAAGAAGCCTTTGCTTGCCTCAAAGCTGTGAAGATTTTCTCCCATAACATAATGTGTATTTTCTTGTTTTATTTTGACTCCCACAAAATTTTTAAAAAAATGCTGAGTGGTATAAAGTGCTAGAGAAATATTTCAATATTACCCAACTGGACAGGTCTGTATTTCCACCTTATAGCTTAGCTAGACTGTATTTTCTTAGTGTGCTGATGAATTTCTATGAGGAGGCAATCTAGCGTAGTGGTTAAGAGCAAGGATATGCAAACTAGATGAACCTGGAACTGAAATCTGCAGCCCAGGCAGAGTGGCCACGACCGGGCAAGTCATTTCACTTCTCAGAGCCACTTTCCTCAGAGGCAAAAATGGAAACAATGATGATTTTATAACATAATACACACAAAGTTCCTGACCCAACTCTGGGCACATGGATAGGGTTTAATGAATGTTAGATGCCATTATTATTATTATTACTTCTGTTATCACAGTAAATTTGAAACCTCTAATGTGAAGTTAGCCAACAGGATAGGGTTGATAGTATTTCTAAAACAGTCAGAAGTTAAAAGTATTGCTATGATTATTATTAAATTATTATAGAAGCATTTCCCAAATAGTAATGAGCTACACATTTCACAGTTGGCAGTATGTTTTCCTAACAAAAATTTGGGGGTGTTTGTAATTTGTTAGAGCCATATGTCAACAGATTCCTTCCAAACTTCTAAGAATAGAATAACCTCAAATTATTTTTACCACAAAAGGGCCATCTAAAAATGTCTTGGCTGGTGCTGCTTCTGTTCCATAACAGAACAGGTCCTGAAGAGTTTTTGTGAATTTAATGTATTTGTATCAATTGTCCGTTTGTTCTCTTCTCATCCTTGACCATGGCAGCCCTTCATCAGTCACACGCTAGGTCTTAGGACAGAATATAGACTTATCTGCTCTATCTCTTTGCCCCTCACCTTCTCTGATAACACGACTCACAGAAATTTGGTTCAGAGCTCTTGGGTGAGTTAGCAACATAGCTAAGTCTCCCATATTATTCTTATGTCATTTATAATTAAGTTAGCTTGTCACATTTCAAATCCTGGACTTGATATTTAATAAGCAATCTGGGCTCAAACATTGGTTGCATTCAGTAAATAAATATTTTAAACCAGCCACTCTAAAAGGACAACTTTTTGGTTTCTTCTGATAACTGCTATGCTGTATGCACAAAAGTCTCATTATTTGTTCTGTGGTGACTTTCCCAGAGGATGTAAACACAGTAAAACTGATTTTGATGGAAAGAGGTTGTGATGAGCACGGGGCTTTTGCTGTTTGGATTGTTTTAAACCTGCACTGTTTGGGCAGCAGTGCCCATTCTCCTGTGAAACATCCTGAAAGCATGAAATGACTCATCCTTCACACTCTCGCTGATCTATCGGCTTCAATTCAAACCACACAAGATACATCCAGTTTGGTTTTGACTGTTTATCATACAGTTAAATAGGATACAGCTAAATATTTATTTGATTTCTTACTCCTAAATTATATTCCATCTCCCTATGTTTGTTCAGGGCACAATATTCTTTTTTCGGGGAAAATGATGTGGTCCTTGGCATAACAGAATTTTTCTGCTTTCGGATCACTTTTCAAGTCATACAGAATGTCTTTGGATGGCAACACATACTTTTTTCTGTTTCTCTGCTTCTTTTAGGTTTTGTAGAGTTTGCTCCCAAGGGCACCCAACCAAGACACATTGTGTCAAGTGAAGCCCTCAGAGTTCTGATCAGTAGGGCAAAGGAAGCAGGCTTCTTCTGGACAAACAGATGCTGCTTTTCCTAAGCATGGGTGTCATGTCCTAAACATGGTATGGGAGTGCCCCACCAAAGCCCATTGTCCATGGTATATGAAAGCTCTATTCCCTTAACTGTATTCTATAGTATACATGAATAATATATTAAGGCCACTGACAGAATGGTCATTTAAGGTAATCAATTTTATATATTTTAATGTAAATGGGTTCCTGATCATTTCCTGTGAACTGATGTCTGTAGGAGAGGACATACAGGAGAGAGGCAGAAACAAATAGAACATAAGAGCACTAGGTATATGAAGAGGGATGGAGAAGGGCTATTGAAGGATAGGAAAGAAAAAGAGTGCCAAACCCCAAATCTTCATATGCTCCAGTTTTTCTGAGTGATCATGAAAGTGGGGTGCAGGGGCCCTTGTGGTGATCAGGCAGAGAGCCTAAAGCAGTGGTTCTCAACTTCTATATATTAACCTCACCCCGAAGGTTCTAAAACAAGCTAAGCCTGTCATCTCCAGCCAGGTGATTTCACTGATCTGGGACGGAGTCCGGGGATGTATTTTATAAACTCCCCCAGTGTTTCTCAAATGCAGCCTGGGTTAAGAACCCCAGCTTAAAGGACCCTTCAGGAGTCCCCAACAGTGGGGATCTCCATTTTGGTACCTTTTCTTAAGGAGCCTGGGGAAGTCCTAAGGACTGTTCAGCAATGGAAGAAATCCCCACTTCTATCTTGTGGGAAGAGGAGGAGATGATCTGTCATCACCCCTGGAAACTCCCTGCGGCCTTATGACTCTTGCTGGTCTCTCCACGTAGACACTAGCCACTGAATGCCTTCCTAAATTTAGAGGCGTGGCCTGCTGTTCATGCCCATTTTTTCACATTCTTTCAGGACCAAATTCCTTTGGAGATATTTACAATTAACCTTTTCTCAAGTTAGATTTCAGACAAGTTGGTATGGATGGTTATAACATGATTTTCCAGTTTGGTGTGCACTGAGGCCTACTTCCGCAACAGCAAGAAAAGCCTATGGGGTTTTATGGCAAGTTTCTTAAACACAATCATAATGCAGTTTACAAAAGCCATGGGTGTGGACAAAATATGTAGTAATATAATCCACTTTAAAATCAGATGCATGGTTCTGAGCTTCTAGTTCTAGATTAGAACTAAAAAAAAAAAACACCCAAAACAAAAAACAAACCACATATCTCCTTGAGATCTTAGTAAGCACGTTAAACATGGAACAATTAGAAAACTTCTGGCATAGTGCAAAAAATCATACTCGGTCTCAGTTTTCACATCTGAAAAATGGGATTGCAAATACCTGCCTTTCCTGTCAAAATTTGTTTAGGAAGATTACATAATTTAAGTGAGCATATTTCAGACACTATAAGTTACTTTTCAGAGGTGAAATACTATTAGAGTCCAGCTGAAGTGTGTTCTTTAGAATTGAGTGCATTGAAAAAAGATCACTTTATTTAGCCAGTTTCCAATTTCAGAAAGGCATGGAATGTGAAAATGCCCATATTAGCTCACACATATGTAAATCAAGATTTGCTACAAAGACCTTGCATTGGTAAAAATTTTAAAGTTTTTTTAAAAACTTTTCAGAGGTTTTGGTCATTTTATCTCATTTTTTCCTTGCAACCACTTAATAGAAAATAAACCCCTATTTCATTCATAAGTACTTCAATATTTAAAGCCCTTTTTGAGGTAAATGGTAGTGGTTTTAACAATAACAAATGTGGACACTAAGCCACCTTGGCACCGTGCCCAAACTTACATGACTTAGAAGAACTAGGACTTGAAACAAGCTCTTTTGATTTTATTAGAAAGAAATGCCTTTTTAAAAAAATTTATTTAAAAATATATCCTATCTCATGGGTAAATATGTTTTGTTAAAAACAATACCTAGTATGCATTGTTCAGGATTGTTTCCCATAGGTTAGGGGAAAAATAAGTTGTAGAAATGAATCATAAAGTCAGAGAACTAGATGGGACTTGATTATCTTGTCTAATCCCCTCATTTTATTTCATTTTTTTTCAAGATTTTATGTATTTATGTATTTATTCATTTTAGAGAGAGCTCATGCATGCATGGGGCAGGGTGGGGCAGGGGCAGTGGAGGAGGGGTAAAGGGGGAGGCAGAGGGACAAGCAGACTCCATGCTGAGCATGGAGCCTTCCTTATACGGGGCTCGATCCCAGGACCCTTAAATCATGACCTGAGCTGAAATCAAGATTCGGATGCTTAACCAACAGAGCTACCCAGGTGCCCCTAATCCCCTCATTTTATTTATTTATTTTAAAGATTTTATTTATTTATTTGAGAGAGAAAGAGAGAGAGAGAGAGCACAGAGGGAGAGTGAGAGGGAGTACCAGACTCCCCAGTGAGCAGAGAGCCCCATATGGGGCTGATCCCAGGACCCTGAGATCACGACCCAAGCCGAAGGCAGACACTTAACCGACTGAGCCACCCAGGCACCCCATAATCCTCTCATTTAAAGATGAGAAAATTGAAGTCCACAGACATTGAGATTATTTTTTAAAAAACAGAAATGCCTATATTCACTTTCTGAAATTTATAGAGAATTGTTGACATTTTTCAGAAATAAGGCAAAAAATTTCAATGGGTAGAGTAAGAACTTGCTTTAAAGGAGTTGAGAATTTAAATGAATTCTACAAAGATCTTTACAATTTTATACTTTTTCAATATTGTGTCATAGTGACACTAGTATTAGTGATTTTAAATGTGAGCAAGTGATGACAATGGCTAACTGCCCAGGTAGGTTAGATTCATTTTTGGAGCCAGTAAAGTAGAACAAAGATCTCCATGGAGCAATGGTTTTAGGGTGAACAGACATGACAAAATATAATTATATACAGAACATAACAGATCCAAAAGATAAGGTTGTAGAAAGGAAAAGTCTGCATTTGAGAAAAAAAAAAACAAACAAACCCAGTAGCATTTAATGCTTTGTTGTAGAACCCAGGTGGAAGGGTGTGTGTGTGCGCACCCTTGCATCCAGCCACAGACTGGGGCAAACAGATTAGCATGAACTTTCGTTGTAGGCTCAGGGTCACATAGGCTAGTGTCATTCATAAATATCATAGGCAGCAGGAGTTATGGTGCCAGGGCGAGCAAGTCTGATGGTATACCAACGTGAGCTTCCTGGGAGTTGTAACTCTCCCAGCATTCTCCTGAACGCTGGGGTTTTCTAGATGCAGTATCAGCTCAGAGTAACTGCATCGATTCTGTTCTGTTCCTTGAAACATCTTTTTTTTTTTTTTTCTCGTGATAAAAATAAATACTTTTATTACTCAGGTTAAAAATAAAATACAAGTGACTTGGCACTGATAAAGCCTGTTGAATTAATGAATGAATGCATGAATACATCCATTATGAGGGCCGGCTTTGGCTACCTCCTGTAGTGAGAATACTGACTTTGAAGGTGTGAGGGGGTGTTGCGGTCACCAAGGCCTGGTGCTGCGACGGTCCTGCAAGTTTTGAATGAACCTGGTGTTGAATATGTCCCCACCCATTGTCCAGGCCTGGGCTGGTAGGGCCTGGGCCTGGGGAGGAACTGTGTGCATGTGTTCCTCCCCAGACCCAGCCTGTGACAAGACGTGCTCCTCGCTGGCAGACCTATTCTCTATTTCCTGTTCCCCCTGCTTCGATTCTTGGTTGCCTGTATTGGGGGATGAGGAATTCAAACCCCCATGGCGGCTGTAGCAGCAGCTTTGGGCTACCAGCCCTGGGGGAGCCCCCCTGGTGCGCCGACGTTGGGCTGGGCTGCCCCCAGGGTCGGTAGCAAACAGAAGGCGGGCGGTAGGGTGTGGGGGGCAGAGGCGCAGGGAACGCAGCAACTCCTGCTCTGGCACAAAGGGGCGGAGGGGACCCCGTTCTGGTGAGTTTCCCAGGCTGCTGGAGCGGGGGGGGGGGGGGGGGGGGGGGGGGGGG